>NW_021637654.1:0-49549 GCF_004799145.2 Neltuma alba | reverse complement strand
AACATAATCCAAAAGAGTTACCTATAGACAATAATACCTGGCATAGAAATTCTGCAGTCAATGGTTCGTGTCTGAAAAAAGTGGGGGCTTCCTTGCCAGCTTATGAGCCGGCTAGGAAGTGACATGAGAAAATAACAATGACTAAGAATAACGATGGATATGGAAATTAAAGTTTGGACATGACTTGTCTGTGTTCGTTTGCGTGTTTAGCTGAATGCAATGAATTATGACATAAATCTTGTCAAACGAATGTATAGAATTTCCATAACCATAACAACTACAAAGAAAAAAAAAGATTTTTGGAGATGAAAACAGAAAACGCCCTCAGAAGGCCAAAAGATTTTTTTTTTTTAAGTAGGGTGTTGGTTGTTATTATATATTATATATTCATGCACACGAGTGTTATTAATGTGGAGTACTACCTCCAGTTTTAATTATAAAATCTCAGTTGTGGCAAACAAAATCTTATAATTAGAATCAGAAGTAGTATTTTATTTCAAGCTAGTCAACTTTGTAGTCTATAAACAAGATCTTATAATTTGGACCACATATAGTATTTTATTTCAAGCTGATCAACTCATTTCGTAGTTAAGGTAAAATGAATGGATTGAGGTCTCTTCTTTATATACATGGATTTTTTCAAAGAAACACTTATTTTATCATTTGTAATATTTATTAATAAGTAAGAAATATAAGCAAAAACCATAGCTAGCATTCCAATTTTCCGGCTCTAAAGTTTCTCTGTCCTCTATTTTCCAGAGGGGGGAAGACGAAGAAGAAGAGGCTATTGAATTGGCTGGTTGTGAATTTGAAAAGTCAGTAAACACACACACACACACACACAAAACACACAAAAAAAAAAATTCAATTCTACGTGCGTATTTGAAACGGAGATCATGCATTGAAAAGTCAGTAAAAAAACACACCAATTAAGTAGATTTCACATTAAAAAAAGGTAGTATATAAGGTACTCCTCTGGTTCAAACTAAAGTAGTACCTATTTCATAATGTAATTTATCTTATAAAATAAATATTATATTTAGGACCGGAAGAGTGGTATATAAGCGAGTCTTGTGAAGGCGTAACTAATACAAGCACATATATGAAGACCGAAGAGTCTGCCAATAGGTCATGTGGGAAGGCCAAAATTTCCAGTGACGGTGTTCGATTGACTGGAATCTCGCATATTGTGAAACTTTGAATCTACGAATCCATCAATTGTCTGATAATGACCACAATACATTCTCCATTCCCCTCTAATTTTTCTTTCACATGTTCGATCTTTTACTTGACTTTAAATATACTACCTCCAAATATAAAATTTATTTAACTATTTGGATAGACAAGAAAAGATAGTTAGATTAGTTATTTGTTAAAATTATATGTTAATTTTCCTAAAATATCCTGTTAAATTATTTGGATTGAAACAAATAGGTTAGTTTGAATAAATTATATATAAAACAAAATAGATTATGACCTTGTATTTAGAGCTAAATTTAAACTATCTAACTAGTAACTTTTATATTAAATACTGAAAGTAGTATATCAAAGCAAGTCTATGCCTTAAGCCCCGAGTGCCTAGATTAACTAGTTGGAGTTGTTCTAGCTTAACCACAGGTCTCAAGTTCAAGGCGTGGGAATGCAACAGTATAAGGGGCTAGGGTCTCCTTCATATAGGGTCGATAGAACCTGAATTCGGATTAGTTTGGGCCTGTTGATGTCTCTGTAAATAGGGACTGGCCTAGGATACCAGATGTGAAGGCCAAAAAAAAAAAGAAGCAAGTTTGTGCTTTGCATACATGCTTATTTTTAGTACTCTTGTTTGTCCCCCCCAAAAAAAAAACCCACACACACGAATCAGATTTGGTTGTTCTTCACTTTCTACATTTATTTGTGTGGATGCGGAGTTTACCTTATATTTGCTTCACATAATTTCATTTCTAGTTCCTCAAAACATGATTTATATATGCAGAACTTTCCGAGCACACTAATTAATTAGTCAGTCACGAATAATAATCAATTATCATGTCTCATAGACTTTCCACACATTTGGTGATTCATAGACTTTCCGAGCACACAAAGAAGAGTTTTATTAGAGTTATCCGATGCTATTGCGTTTGATTGAAAATATCGCTATTCCAAAAATATTAAAATTTCTATTTATTAATCGAAACCCGAAGAAGAAGCTATGATGCCATATCCCAATTCTCCGGCCAATACACACACATATTAGAAACCGGTTTCAATGCTCATCACAGTGATGAGTATCGTGATGTTTATCAAATCTCAATCATTCAAATTTAATATAGATGGTCAAGATTTAATATTTAATATATTTATTTTTCAAAAAAAATATTTTCTTTTAATATGTACATAATCCAAAATAAATGTAATCTCTTAACTGTAAGTTTGTTAAAAAATAAATTTTTTATTTAAAAATTACTAGTTGAAAAGTTTAAATCTAGACTATTAAAACTGATGCTGAATGGTTTGGATTTTATCATAACGATGAGTATTACGGGGCTTATCACTACGATGAGTACTAAAATTGGTTCTCACATATTGGGCCTGTTTCATAGGCTCAGAATAGCATCATTGCCTTGGGCCTGTTTCATAGGCTCAGAATAGCATCATTGCCTTGGGCCTGTTTCCTTAGCCAACACAACGTCACCTCCCTGGGGGGAGCAATTGTTGGAGGTGGATCTTCCCACAACAGTTATAAGCCCAGCTCAGCATTCTGGGCCTTAATGGGCTTATCGTGATGTGATGGAGGCTTGGTTTACGAAAAAACAAAAAGATGTTTAGCAATCCTTAAAATACTTATAAAAAGCATTTTTTCACATAACAAAACAAACTCCTCTATATATTTATTTTGTAAACTGTAAAAACACTTTTTAATCGGGAGTGTTTGAGTAAGATCAAAATTATGGTTTCAGAAATATTTTTACAGTATACGAAATAAATATGTGAAAGAGTTTATCACGATTTACGAAAAAATGTTGGTTTCTACCTAAATGCCTCCGAAATTTGCATAGCTTGCTCTAAATGAAAATAAGAGCACTCGTGGACGCCTCATAGCGAGAGCTTCCGAATGGGTTGAAGCGCGTGGGTGCTCCCGGGGTGACCAGAATTTTTTACCAGATGTTACGCATTAGGGATAGGGGCGGTCCAACGGTTCAACCTCTTTATCAGAAAATAACAAAGCGACGCTCTTCTTCCTTCTCTCTCACTCCTCCCCTCTTTTTCCTTTCCTCCTTTTCTAGTCCTCTCATTGTTCTCCCAACCTAACAATATATTTTCCATCTCAATAATTTATCTCTATTATTTAGAATTTTAATCTACTATCATTCTCTCCTCGGTGGTTGGTTGCTCAACTCGCTCGCTGGTTCCTGTAACTATGGCATTCCGAGTAGGAGGGGTATGCTTCCTTTGCTTCCTAGCTCTTCTGATCCTTGTTTTTCTAATTTTTGTTGAAGATCTTGAAATGCGCTTCAATCGTTTTAATTTTCCTTGAGTTATAGTGCTTCTGGCCTGATTTGCTCTTGTATGGATATGTTTTTCTTTCTTACTCTCATTCAGAGGGGTTCGCTGACTGATTTTCATTTACTTGCTACTGCAGATTTTCTGTCTCAAGTTTTGTTTGTTTTAGCTCAGTCCTTCTGTTATGATTCCTGTGCTGGAGTGAAAATTTTCCCTTTTTGTGTGGTGCCTGCTTAATTAAATATGTCGCTTGCTACGCTAGATGACTTGACTGCCAATCGATTTTCTTTTTTAATCATGGACTTCCAATCGATGTTGATCTTAGTAGAAAACTTTAAATGTATCTCATAAACTGGATTTATTGAAGGTTCTCGTACGCGGTGATAGTACGCTACGACTTACAAGCTATCTGTGTACATTATTATTGATATCGGGCTTTCGGGACAGTGGATATTCTGGTTTTCACTATCTGCATCCTTTTTCCCTGCAACTTAATTTCATTTTTCCTAGTGCAATTCTAATGTAACCTGCTCTAATTTGATGGTTTTTATTCACACACGGCAGCTGGGACCTGCTTATGGTTTGGTGTTTTCCTTATTATTATTGAAACATTTTGATTGGTTCACATCTAAGTGGTTCAGGACACAGAAGTTTTAAGAAATCATTTAAATATATCAGATTGAAATGTATCCTATCGCTTGCAAGATTGGTGCGTGCTTCATTCGTACCTAATACACTACAACGATTTTTTCTCTTTTGAGTTGCAATGAAGTTTGGTGATGCTGATCTTCGTGCTATATGACTAGGAATTGACAGACAGAACCTTTGGTTCTATTTTCTAAGACATTTTTTTCCCTTCGCGTTCAGTTCTAATAATCATTTTTTGGCCCTGATCAAAGAATTTAATATGCGACTTCATTTTAGGGAAATGCCTCTTCTGGCATGGGTGTTGCTGAGCATAGTGTAAGCACATACCTGGAGCTGCAGAGGAAGAAAGTACATCGCTATATCATTTTTAAGATTGATGAGAAAAAGAAAGAAGTTGTGGTTGAGAAGACAGGAGGCCCTGCTGAGAGCTATGATGATTTCACTGCCTCCTTGCCTGAGAATGATTGCCGATATGCTGTCTATGACTTTGACTTTGTAACTTCTGAGAACTGTCAAAAGAGCAAAATATTTTTCATCGCATGGTTAGTCACACAGTTTCTCATAAAATCATAGAAGATGCATTTTAAATTCATCTGGAGAAAAATTTAACCTTGACTGGATATTTATTGGTTTAAATCAGTGCATTTATCTAGTTCCTGACTTGCTTTGAAGACTTGCAAAATAGACAACTTTTGTAAAGCAAGTCAAAGACAGCAACTATTTTGAACTGAAAGGTTAAACACCGAAATCACTTCAGTCACCTGAAAGATGGATTGATGGGTAATGGATGGAAGATGACAGTATCCAACTCCTCTATGAAGCTCCAATTCTGTCATGTCATTATTTGCTCACGATCTCATCAATACTATTCTAGTCTGATAAATGCAAATTCTTAGTCTACTTTTCGTGTCTGCCTTGTATGTGCTATTGGTGAAGGATGAACTGATGACAAGTTCTGACAAATCTGAATTACAAATTGTTTCATGAATTTGAGATCCTGACTTCTTCATCCTTGTATGTTTGTTTTACTGATTGAGTGTGTTTGGTTGGGATCTAAAGTTGACATAGGCAAAGATGTTCATACCCTCTGTTAATCGGGCTATTGAGGTTATGTATTTGATTTATATCTACACGCACAATAATATTCATGCTATTTTGATTATCTTTTATATTCCTTTGGTACAGGGTTATAAAAGATTTCTGCGCATTTATGTTGCTATGCTATGAATGCTCTCTTTCTAGATTGCATTTTGTTTAGTTTAGACCTTCGTCATTCCCAAATTCTTCCACGTAAAGAACAGTGCATCAGTGTGACTTGCTGAACCCCTTTTTTTTTTGGAGATACTGAAATTACAAAGCTTTGCACAAGTCAAAGAACCTGTAGTGTCGCTATTGTATTGCTATTATGGTTCTATTTGTTAAAGATTTGGAAACAATTTATATGGCATGGAAGTTCTATTATGGTTCTATAAATAATGTCCACTGTATTGGTTGAGTGCAATCTGCAGCAATACATGGCATGGCAGTAAAGGTCTTATAATTACGATCCACAAGTCTTCTTAACACGTTTTAATGGTTTAAAATGGCGTGTTGTGGAACTCTAAAAAGCTGATGTTTCACATCCATATTCGATAAAGATGCTCGATTTTAACTTGATCACCCTTTCTGACTGGGTGCCCAATGTTTGACTGAAAAGTATATTGGAATCAGTGATCTTGCTTTATTGACCAACCATTATATCCCTTTCTTGTGCTTGAGACCCTTTGTTTGTTTAGTATGGTCTTTTCTCGTCTTCTCACTACCTGAATTCTGAATATTTTTTTCCATTTTATGCCACCTTGCTTTTGATTGGATGCTAATCCTTGCCTGCAATTTGTACTGGAAACAAGTTTACCAGTTGGTGTTACCTCTTTTGTGCTTGAGAAGCTGAGATTCCTTGTCTTATCAGTTCGTTGTTTTCTGTTCCCACGACCTGAAACCTGATTCACATTAGAGTTTTTTCACCCTTTCCCTGCGCATGAATTGCTGTGTCGTTTCTTCATTTAAGATCCCAAACCATCTTATCAATCACATCTTCGTTTTGCATTTGATTGGGGTTCTTTGGTATTGTGATTATTTTTGGGCTTTCTTCGCTAGTTGCTTCTGTTGTAGTAAAGCAAATTTTAGTTCTTGCTCTTATTACTGTTGTTTAGGAAGAAGGACAATAAATGTTGGAATCTTCATTCTTGGCTGAAAATCTAGGATGTCGCGCTTCGCAGTGGTTTTTTGGTTGGTTTTTACTGTTCATTTCATTTCATGCTTGGGGAAGGTGGGTGGGGAGTGAGATATTCCTTGCAGGTGGCAATTTAATCTCACGATGGAATATTTTGGGTGCGAGCTTTCATGTATGTTAGGCGACGTAATTTTATCTTTACATCAGAGCAGGTTGAAGCTGTATATAATTTGGCGCATATATGACCAGTTTATTGCCTTAGATATGGGTTTTTTAATTCAATTGTTACAGGTCTCCTTCTGTATCCCGGATTCGTGCAAAAATGCTGTACGCAACATCCAAGGACAGGTTCAGACGGGAATTGGAGGGCATACATTATGAGATTCAGGCAACAGACCCTACAGAGATGGATCTTGAAGTCCTCAGGGACCGTGCAAACTGAGAATAAGCTGGGCTCAAGGGCTCACGTTTAAAGGGTGTCCTTAGGATATCTCTGAAACAACCTGAAGGATTGCTCTTTATTTGACTTGTTCCTTGAACTTCTAGTTTACTGTGTTGTCTGTCTGTTTCGATGCATCGCATATGAATAGCTTACTTAGGAAGTAAATAACCCACACCTGTGAAGGCTGATTAGGGGCTCCTGGGCCTACAGACCCCATAGCTGGGGGAATTGGAGCTCTTCCTTACTGTGATGCTTCTCGGGTGCATATTACTACTTTGAATATTGAAAATTGGACTTGTATTCTATGGAATCAATGTTTATGTTGATGGGGACAGCTAACTATCAGCTTGGGCGGAAGCTTGATGCTGCGTTTTTTGGGGGTGTAGAGTTTGATGATAATATAATGGAATGTTAGACAGCGGAAGTGGGGTGACGACTGACGAGTGTGTAAATGGTTATGAATTGTGTTCTTTATGGCCAACTATAAAGTTTGTGTTCGGATCAAAAGAAAATTAAAGGATTTTTTTTTTTGGAGGGGGGGGGGGATGTTTCTGGGGGATGATAACAGTAATGTTACTAGACATTGTCGCCAAGAAATATTAGTACATTTGGGCCGCTCGTTCTTTGGTTACAGTTCAGGCCGAAAAAGTTCTCTGGTTACAGCTTCTCAAATGGTCTTTCAATATTGCGCCCGCACATGCACATTTTTTGAAATTGATTTATTATTCTTAGCAAAGTGCTTAAAAATGCTTCCTCATTTATTTATAACGAAAATAAACTGCGAGTAACGTCTTGACATCTTATGAAGATCAAAACGAAACATGAGAAGTGAAAACTACGAAATTTTAAATTATTTTCTTTTTTCTGAATTTTATTGATAGAGTGTAATTTATCTTCTCATTGTTTCTAAATATATGAAGATTATGCCCGGACGTGCACATTTTTTGAAATTGATTTATTATTCTTAGCAAAGTGCTTAAAAATGCTTCCTCATTTATTTATAATGAAAATAAACTGCGAGTAACGTCTTGACATCTGATGAAGATCAAATTGAAACATGATAAGTGAAAACTACGAAATTTTAAATAAGTTATCTTCTCATTGTTTCTAAATATATGAAGATTTCTTATCAATGTTATATCTTAGTTTGATTTTTAAATCTTTTATTAAAATAATATTTATTCGCTTCCATATATTAAAAACATAACCAGAACGTTTAAAACGGTACAGGGACAAAAAAAATGAAAAAGTGAGGAGTAACTAATTGTTTTCAGGCAAAATTTATGTATATCAAGTTATCAATACGAATATATCAATATATCAATGCATATGCAATGATTTCAAAAACTTGCTAATGTATATTTCACTATCTGTTAATATGAGGTGACTCACTTTAAACTCCAAGCAGCTTACGAGTCCCGTATTTGATTTTTAAAAAATAAGGAAAATTTTAATATGATAAATTTTAAAAATTGAAGGTAAAAAAAGATAACAGGGATTATTTGACAACTAATTCGAACATAAAACGGTAAGTATGCATATAAAGTATACACCACCCAAATTCCAAAAGCACAAAAACGAAACACAGAGAGAACATGAGGAGCAAAAACAGCAGCCTATCCCTTTCTTAATTGCACTGAAAGAATCTGTGTTTGATACTTACCCAAAACAGGATGTGGGACAACAAAACCCATCTTCTAAGGGCATATCTCCTTTTGCAACATACTCTCCCCTTCCAGTTGTATCTTATGACCTCTCACTGTTACTCAGCAAAAAGAATCTGAGACAAGAACAACTTTATAAAATAGCAACCCGTAAAGGTGCCCTTTTCTTTGCCCCAAAAAAAGAAAGCACCGTTTTTGAACAAAGTCCGTCAACTTATGGTCTTATAATCCACTGCGCTCCAGAGGCAGAGCTCACAAAAATCAAGTTTTAAAAGCCCACCTTCAAGACAATGGCCCTAACAAATTTTTTGATAATAAAAAATTTAGATTTTGTTTCAATTTTGCCCTTTTGAAAGTGGTAAAATGAGGCTACAGAATATTGATCAGCACAAAATTAAACTTACACATTATGGAGCGATCTCAACTTTGCAGGACGAAGGTGCAATTTTAGCTCTAAACTTGAAAAGAAACATTGCAATGGAATCGGCACCAAGATAAGCAGTCCGCGTGTGATGTTCATCTATTGACGTACTCGAATGTAAATTCCACTGATATCAGATTGATAATTGAGTTCTAAGCAGCTAAGAAAGAAGGGTCGTGGTCTCATTTATTTTCCTGATATAATTAATTATAGAAGACTTCTAGGTAATTATTAACCATAGATTAACCATAGATGGACTAGGTACTAGTCCCGATTCTTTTGCTTCTGGACTCCTCCACTCAATCGTTCGTCCGAGTCACATCGCGGTAGATCCAAATCCCGCAATTCAAGACTCATTTTCATTCGCACGATAGTCGGGGATACTGTGGTAAAAACTTTGTCTTTTTATGTGAGAGGGAAGTGATGAGTCTGCTTCTTGCCCAAGATCCGTTCTTATCTTTTCCCTCTCCGTTCGCCTTTTGTTCACGATAGAAAAAATTTATGTACCTGTCACCCACTATCACCTCCCACGTGATCTCACTAATTACATCCTTACAACTCTCGCAAAAAGACATTTCATGACTCGGGCTCATCTGACTTTGATGCCAACGCACAGTATGGGTTAACTTAGCCTATAATCTTAGATAATTCCATGTGATTTGGTGCTTCCTAGTATCATCTTCGCCTATACTTTCATGCCCCGGTGTATAATTGGCTCTATGGGTTTTTGATTTATTGTCCCCTTTCTGTAGCAGGAGCTAGAAGCGGGTTTGGGGGCTGAGTTTAGAACTCCTCAGTCGCCGTCTTCTTTTATCATCAAGGTTCTGTTTACGTACTGTTTGACATAATTTCCAGCACAAGTTGCTGATAGATAATGTTCTTTTTTTTGTAAAATCTTTTAATAATTGTGGTACGAAGCAGAATTTTATTCTTTAGGTTACTGTGTTTGTTGGATCTCAGAGAAATCTTTTCTGGAATCTAATAATTGGAGATTTTCCATTCATTTATCCACCCCCTCCCCCCAATTTGTGGGATTTCAATTGCTGAGACTGAGACATGCTGGGAAGGGGTCCCTCAGTTGGATTTAGATTGGATGCCTTATGGAAGACAAATTGACACTGAAGTTTAATGTCCAGATAAGATCCCCGTTGGTCTCATATCTGCGTGTTGAGTCTATTTGGAAGTGATTTGATTTTCCGTGCTGCAAAATATCAGATTCAAGGGTCGGCAGCCTGTGGCAGAGCTATCATTTTAATATGCTTTGATCTTGTGGCGATATCAAAATGGATCTCTGAGTGGAAGTTGTGCTTGTTGCTGGGTGACAGAGAACCTGTGGACAAGCTGCCCCGAGAATTATGTTATTTAAAGCTTTGGTTTGCCATGAAAATCTTGATTAGCCAATATGGGATGTAACAGGACTATAGTATGGTTTAGGAGGGACCTCAGGATTGAGGATAATCCTGCATTAGCTGCCGCTGCCAGGGAGGGTTCTGTCCTTCCTGTCTATATATGGTGTCCTACCGAGGAGGGACAGTTTTATCCAGGCCGAGTGTCAAGATGGTGGCTGAAACATTCACTTGCCCATTAAGTCAGTCGCTGAAATCACTAGGAGCCGAACTTGTGCTGATCAAAACTCACAGTACTCTTGCAGCTCTTTTGGAGTGTATAAATGCTATTCAAGCGACAAAAGTAGTGTTTAATCATCTCTACGGTAAGTACTGGTGTTTAGAAGGTAGTTTCAACTTTCTACTGCTTTAGCGTGGTTTGAATTGCTTCCTGATCCATACCCGAAACCATTAAAATTTTGGATCTCCCAAAGTTAGAGGTTGAAGGAAAAGAAGGAGCATTTCATTTTAACAGTTTAGAGATTGAGGATAGGGATTCTAGGTAGGATAGTACTTGAGGGCAATCCTAGATTGGCAATTCTGAATGTCCTCGTGATATTTTCTGTTGTCATTACCTTTTGGCTTATAACAATTCCTTGAATATGTGATCAGTAGAAGTAAATGAACATCACATCCATAACTGGGAAAGGAAAAGTTGGATGAAACATTGTGGTATAAAGTAAGACAATCCCCCCCCCCCCAAAAAAAAAGCCTCTTCCCACCGCTTTTGTTTTTTTCTCTTTATTCTCCAATGGAGGACAAATTTATTTAGTTATTAAAATTCTGTTGAAATATCGTTCCGTTTCCTAAGGCATATTAATCAAGACTTGAAAACTTTGCTTTGTATACAACTAAGTTACTAGTGACGTTTGATTAGGAATGACAAAAGACTCGGAGATGTATTGTGATGAGATGTTAACGAAGCACTAAGTTTATGAGTTTCCAAAACTAGAAACAGTACATCTCCAAACGTTGAATTTCAAAAATCCTTGGTGAGTGTTTGCTTGAAGTGGAAAATGATCTGTGACGGACTGGAGTTTCCTAAAGCAGAACTTGATTTGCTGCACATTCACATGGTTAGTGGTCACTGCTACACCACAGCTTGAATAATTAGTGTCACATCTGGCTATATATTTAGGTCAAAATTGCTTATTTGCAAAATGAATAATGCTTATTTGGTCAATGTGAGCTTGGAGGATAATGCTTCGATTCCCTAAATAGTTCCTTACTGTGCATTATGTATACGATGAATTGGTTTGTTCATTGAAACACCATGCTTGTAAGGCGTACGTGTTGCAAGTGTTGCTGTCATGCTGAGTAAATTAGTGAGTGTTAGTCCAAACTAGTCGAGGAGGAAATATTCATTCATCCTTTAAATGCATGGCATTTCCTTGCAGGACATCATATAGTAGACAAACAACTTTTTCTTTTTTTCTAAAAGAACCACTTTATCTAACAAAATATCATCTGAAGCAACTTACAGTAGTGCTTTGTTACGACCTAAATAGTGTCATAACCTATTTGTCCACCAGAATGTGCGAGGTATCTGATATCTATTCCTTGCCTTAATTATTTTATCAGATCCTGTTTCACTTGTCCGAGATCACAACATCAAAGAAACACTAGTCGAAATTGGTCTATCTGTGCAAAGCTACAATGGGGATTTGTTGTATGAACCGTGGGAGATATATGATGAGATGGGTCACGCTTTTACAACCTTTGAGCCTTTTTGGAACAGATGCTTGCAAAAGCAAGTGGCAGCTGCTTCACTTATTCCTCCTTGGCAACTAATTCCAGCTAAAGGTATAACTATAAATGCAAGTTAGTATGAATTGATTCTTCTTCGTATAATACGGCTGGCTGGCCAGGTTACTGTCAAATATATAAGTTTTAACTAATGTGGGTAAGAAAGCCTTACGATAAGCAGTATCTTCTTTTGGTATAAAAGTTAGTATTGTGGTCTTACTTTTTAGGCGGTAATATTATGAGATTTGGCACTGATGTGATCATACTTTTCTCTTCATATATCATTTTGCTGTCAGATTGAGATATCAATTTGAGAGAAAAACATCTAGTGTAGCAGAAAATATGTCTGGTGAAATTTTGTTTTCTCTTCCTTTGTTGATGGCAGGTGCAGTTAAGAAATGTTCAATTGAGGAACTAGAACTTGAAGACGAATTAGAAAAGTCCAGCAATGCGTTATTAGGGAGAGCATGGTCCCCAGGTTGGAGCAATGCTGATAAGGCTTTAACTGAATTATTGAACACCACCTACTTCACTACTTAAAGAATAGACTAAAGGTTGGTGGAGACTCCACTTCACTCCTGTCTCCATATCTTCATTTTGGAGAATTGAGTGCAAGGAAAGTATTTCAATTGGCACGCATGAAACAGATATTATGGGCAAATGAAGGAAACATCACAGGTGAACAGAGTGTCACACTTTTCCTCAGGGCCCTTGGACTTAGAGAGTACTCACGTTATCTTTGCTTCAATTTCCCGTTCACTCATGAGAGACCATTGCTTGGGAACTTAAGATTTTTTCCTTGGAATTCTGATCTGGCCAATTTTAAGGCTTGGAGGCAGGGCAGGACTGGCTACCCTTTAGTTGATGCAGGGATGAGAGAACTCTGGGCAACAGGATGGATACACAATAGAATACGGGTGATAGTTTCTAGTTTTGCCGTGAAATTCTTGCTTCTTCCCTGGAGATGGGGAATGAAATATTTCTGGGACACGCTTTTGGATGCAGACCTTGAATGTGACATCTTGGGCTGGCAGTATATCTCCGGGAGTTTACCAGATGGTCATGAGCTCGAGCGCATGGACAATCCAGAGGTGTGTTACGGTTTCTTGTATTAAAATATTATGCAGATGGCCTCATGACATTCAAGAGAAGATTATCCAATGTTCATAATTGCTTCTCATTTTTAAGCTTAGGTAGTTGGCAAAATGTGAATAGCTTCATCAAATCATATGCTTTGGCATTTTTTTTGGCCATGTTTTCTTACTTTCGCTACGTGTTTGATTATTGACGAGTTTAACACAAGCTGAAGGGTCTGCATATCAGCTTCAAAGCACTAATAAATGTAGCCGTTAAACCATATTTGCGCATTAGCTCTTATTCATGTAGTAGAGGGGATATCATTATGGATTTTGAGAAATTGTAGTGGTTGTAATGTATGGGGAATAAAACGTTGCTAAGATTCTGTCCCTCTAGATTCTTAAGACTACTATTGGCTTTTATGCTTAAAAGATTGTAAATTTTGTTTGGCCCCTTGCTGGCTACATATCTAAGGAGTAAATTCTGGTCTTTCAGGGCCAAAAAGCTTCCAAAATATTGAAGTAAACACTCTTACTATTTCCCTTTTGGCTCTTTTTTTGGGAACAGATTCAGGGGGTTAAATTTGATCCGGAGGGCGAATATGTAAGGCACTGGCTGCCTGAGTTAGCAAGAATGCCAACTGAATGGATCCATCATCCTTGGGATGCACCACTTACTGTGCTCAGAGCAGCAGGTGTAGAGTTGGGTCTAAATTATCCAAAACCAATAATTGAGGTCGATTTGGCCAGGCAACGGCTGACAGAAGCAATATTCAAGATGTGGGAAACTGAGGCAGGGAGCTCAGATGAGACGAATGAAGTAGTTGTTGATAACACCAATGTTGTTCAAAATTCGGCCATTCCAAAAGTTGTCTTGAAGAAGACTCCATGCGCTTCTATTTCATCAAATGATCAGAAAGTGCCAACACTTCAGAATCCCAAGAATGTTGTTTCTCTTGATAAGAAAAGATCAAAAGGTATGGAAGAAGGGGTACAAAACCAGAGTAGTTTACAGAACCATAAAAATGACGCAGAGGTATCCAGCAATGATCAAGGTATGTGCTCTACGAGTGAATCTTCTTCTAGTAAGAAGCAGAAGAGTGCAACTTGTGCTAGTACATGTACATTTTCTGTTCCCCAACAGTGTTCATCATCTTCTGAACTGAAGCGGCCATGGCAAGAACAGATTGACATGGAGCAGAGTTCAAGTAAAGACGGTATGCTGCCTCACAACTCATATTCTGAAAAAAAAGTAGGGACTTAGATGAAAGATAGTCTTTTCACCTTGTTAGAAATCTCAGAAAGCATCTCTAGGACACTTATCGTTTGCTTGGTCCAATTAATCATCCTCTCTAGGAAGTTAACTTCATGAGAAATACCTAGAAAATAGTTCTTGGAAAGTTAATCTCTGAGAGAGTTTGTATATATGAT
The DNA here is from genome assembly GCF_004799145.2 of Neltuma alba. NCBI lineage: Eukaryota > Viridiplantae > Streptophyta > Magnoliopsida > Fabales > Fabaceae > Neltuma > Neltuma alba. Next base: position 35,044 of record NW_021637654.1, on the reverse strand, counting down.
TTGCTTGTTAGACCTATTTAGTTTTAAGTCTCTTAAAAATGTTTAGTCCCTGAAAATACAAAACTGGTTGCATGTTAATTTCTGGTCAAATTGTCTGAGGGTGTTGGGAAGACTGATTTTTCAGTTCCCAGCAGTTTAGGATCAAAGTGTTATTGTTAGTTTAGTTTTCCTTTCTCCACGCTGCCATTCTTTGTGGAACCATCGGATTTAAATTATTAATCTATTACTGTTGAAAAAATTGATTTTTATTTGCGGTTGCAGAATGGAGTTTCTTTTGGCTTTTGGTGTAAGATCCTAATAATGCGTAATTACAATGCAGGAACCATCGGAAGTTAATGCTTTTCACAGAATTTCACTGGAGAGGCTGCATCGCGTACTGGGAGAGTAACATATTTTGCTGTATTCAAGTGCTGCCTTATAGTCTGTTCTGTTGTATAAGACCGAGTTAGCTTATTTTCCTTGTGTATATTCTGAGGTTGACGTAAACTGTAAACATATATACATATATATATTTATAGGTTTGAGGTTAGATTTTGGGATCAAAAAGCGCGAGACGTATGAAATCTATAACTTCAAGATAGAAATGTATTAAGTACAGGTATGCTAATGCCACCGTTGTATTAGAAGTTAATCAGACTTTTACGAGCTTTCTTGAGCGTGGGACAAAACAAAACAATAAAGATCCTTGTATCCTGCTGCCGAGCAGGTCATTATTTGGACAATCTCTAGTAGTGCGCTTGGTTTTTACGTTGGAAATTTTGGTTTTAGTGGTTTAAAACCGAGCATATGCTAGGTGTTAAATATTAGTTTTAATCTTAATTATAAGATCTTATTTATAGATTTTGGGTTCTAATTATAAGATTTTGTTTGTAATTTATAAATAAAATTTTATAATCAGAAGTGGAGGTAGTATAATATTCTGAATCAAAATATGAGTGGATCAGTTGATGAATAATTTGGCTCATATGTTGCAGTATATTTAAACCCCCTTTTTTAATTTTTTTACATTTTGATTCTTTTCAAAACAATCAGACGAGAAGTCGACAACCACCTCAATCAGAGTCAAGGCGACAATACGTCATTTGACAGTGAGACGAAACAGAAGGTTTCCTCAAAAAAGTGTTGTTATTTGTCAAGAATAATACGATGATAGCAGCTTCATAAAATAATGTTTTACACCAAATAAATCCTGAAAAGTTATTTATATCATATAATTAAATTATAAAAACTCCTATAGCCGATTCATTGATTAAGCCTCAGCAGCAATGAGAAAGAAGGCGTAACAAATATCACACACGGATTTGTTTTCTCTGAGAAACAGACATTTTTTACACTCAGCAATTGGCTGGTTTTATGAATGCTCATATAAAATATTCGTGCTAGGCAAATCGGACCCCTTTCAACACGTCATTCTTTCCCCATTGCTTACCTTATTTAAAATAGACTATTTTACCAATATTTTGTGAATATTGAATAGTATGCTCTATAATTTTTTCCTGAGACTTACAAAAAATTTTAAAAAATCACGTTTGTGAAATAAAATAATAAACAAAATAAATTTTCCTTGTTTTTAAAATGCATATACATTTTTCTATAGTAAAAGAGTAAATTACGCATATCTCGATTAAGCGTTGCTAAGATTACATTCTTTTATTTCTGAAGATATTTTGTTTATTTTCAAAAATAAAAAATATTTATGCCGTTTCAATAAAATTAAAATAACTTAATTCGCATTTAAAAATATGTTTGCATTTGAATAGTAAAAGAAAATTCTATATAATTTAAAATTTTTTAAGAAATCGTAAGCTCAAAGAACAATATATATTGTTTAATATAATTAAAAATGTTTATGTAGCTTCTTTTTTGGTATTTTATAGTTATTTCACCTAATCACATCTCAATCCTAAAGATAGATCATTTATGTAAAAAATAAAAAAATGAACTGATTCCAAATCTATAATAATAAATTAATCCTGGCTAATGACCTAATGCATATTGTAACATTATTGTCTTTATGATTTCTGCTCTTTGCTTCCCCCAAGAGTCATTCATGAGACTCTTCGAAAGAGTCATTCAACTGAAAACGAAACCATCTTATCCGTTCACCCTTTTCCTTTTCTATACTTATTGTATTCCAGTTCTTCACTAGTTTACAATGAAGTCGTATTTTGTATACTCTTTAAAAAATAAGCAAACTGAATTTTAATAATTAAAATTTATCAGGATTGAAACCAAGGAAGCGAAACAAATAGAAATATAAAAAAAATAAACGAATTGTTTTTTGCAGGCAAAAATCGCATATATAGAAAGAAATACGCGACGATTCTCCATATCTAATGATCTTGTCTAATCAAGGGACCGTTCATGACAAAAAGTGAAATCAGATAATATATGTTTTTCCAATACGGGATTATATAATACTCCCTCCGTTTCTTATTATAAGAGACATTTGATACTTATGGCATGTTTCTATATATAAGAGACACTTAAAAGTTATCTTTACTTTTTTGTGTTGATTTTCTATTTTACCCATATTTATTGTCTCCAACTCACACTCTCTCTCCCTCCTACTTCTCTTTCTTTTAATAATTTAATTGTTCTCTCTCATGCTCTCTCTCCTTATTAATAAGGGCATTTTTGGGAAAAAATTATATTTTTTATACATTGATTGTTCTTAACTAATTTTAACTACTTTTTTTATCAACGTAATTCGGTTATTTGTCTCTTATAATAAGGAACGGAAGGAGTATCATATTAGATTTGAAATCCTTATATTTGAATATTTATATTATTTTATAAAAACAAACAAACTCATATAAATGAGGCTAGCGAGAGTTCCTCGTTAATGAACTCGGATCACCGAGAAAGCCATCTGGTTATGGCGCGCTAGCTAAGCCTAAGAAGAAGAAACAAAGATGAGCAAAGACCTGCAGCGAGATTTTGTCCTATTAATGGAGCTGGAACGGGGACGATTCGGCACTGTCTATAAGTGCGCTTCCCGGAGCAACGCCGACGATTTGTTCGCCGTGAAATCCATCGACAAACTTGTGGTCGGGGCCGGCGACTTTCTGGACGCCCAATGCCTCTCCAACGAGGCCAAGATCGTCCAGCTCCTCCACCCTCACCCTAACATCGTCATCCTCCACAAGGTCTACGAGGACGACACCCACCTCCACATGCTCTTCGAACTCTGCGACGGCGCCGATCTCCACCGAATGCTCCGACGCTTTGCACAAGGCACTATTGTCATACCCGAATCAGAGGCCTGTCGGATAATGCGTCAGCTCATGCAAGCCGTGTCCCACTGCCACCGCGTCGGCGTGGCTCACCGCGATATCAAGCCCGAGAATATAATGTTCGCGGGCCAGCAGGGCCGGCTCAAGCTGGCCGACTTCGGGTCGGCTGAGTTTTTCAAGAAGGGGGAGCTGATGAGCGGGGTGGTTGGTACGCCGTACTACGTGGCGCCGGAGGTGGTGGCCGGCAGAGAGTACAGCGAGAAAGTGGACGTGTGGAGCAGCGGTGTGATACTGTACATGATGTTATCAGGGAATCCGCCGTTCGACGGCGAAACCGAGGTGGAGATTTTTGAGGCTGTTCTTAGAGGTAACTTGAGATTCCCTAGACAGTATTTTGAGTCGGTGTCGCGAGAGGCCAAGGATCTGCTCAGAAGAATGCTCTGCAAAGACAACTGCAGAAGGATATCGGCTGAGGAAGTTCTGAGTATGTTTTAATATGATTCGCTTGTTTTTCTCCCTCATGTCATGATATTAAGATTCTTATATGGGATATTGTGATGATGATGATGATGGAAATAATATTAACTACTAGTTGGGATGCATGATTTTTGTAATTAATGAGGTGTTTTTGGGATGGTTTTGAACAGGGCATCCTTGGTTCACCATTGCAGAGAAACGTGAGTAAGATTACACCCAAAAAGCTGTGTATTCATTTTGGGAGCGGTTCATCTTCACTATATACACTTCGATTTGTACGTATACTGTAAATTAAGTCGATGTGGTGAAATAAAGCGAGACTCATTTTGCCCCAGTGTTATCTCTATAGCTCTCTTCGATCCCCTTTGTGAATATATATATATATATATATATATATATTGTTTGTGCACAGCAGACTCATAATTGTGAATCGAGCTTCATGTTTTCTCACTTCAGGTTGATTAATCTTTTCTTAATTATCGAAAAAAGTTGCGCCTCCGAACAAGCAATTATCATATACATTTTGAAAAGAGAATTATCGATCACGACCTTTTTTTCTTTTTTGGGAAGAAAAACGAAAAGGCAGAGCAGATTGGTGGTTGTGGCAGTTGAGAGAGAGAAACATAAAAGCAGGTATAGTCAATTCCGTACCTCTCCGTAAATACGATGAATGATGTCCCTCTTTTCTGGAATGCGTCATCACTAACCATATGCTGGCATGATAATAAATACTACGTCGTTGACAAAGCCAAGAAAACAGACCAAGCGTGTTAGGAGAAAACGGATCAAACCTGTCAGGTCGGCCTATTTAAGTTGAGGATGGGCCGATGGGACTTATAATTTGAGGTTTTTAAAAAGAATTTAGATTTAAAAAAACTAGTTCTATAGAGCTGAAAAATAAAAAAGTCAACCCTGTAGGGTCATGGGTTGGCTCGTTTAAGCCTACAAATAATAATTCTTCCTCTTTAAATTTCACTTTCAATCTTTCACTCGCTCTCAACTCATACCTCAATCTCTAATGATATTAAAATAAATAAAAATATATATCCTAAATCAAATTTTAAAATTGTATTTATTTAAACCAGTTATATATTAAAATAAACAAAATATATTTCTCATATTAAAACAAAAATTTTAATGACTGAACCAACAGATACGTATTAATTTGTATATATATATATTATAAAATTTTAATAAATAAGTTAATACTTTTTCTATAATGACTATGTCATAAGTTTTACTTTATATTTAAATAGAGTTAGACAAGTGAGTTAGACAAAATCAAAGAAGCTCATCCTAAACAAAAGTTAAAAAAAGATGATATAGTTAGCTCATTAAAAGCATACTATGGATCAAGAAACGAAAAGTTAGAGATAGAGAGAGAAGCTCCGATTAGTGTGTGAAATGTTACAAGATTGTGGGACCCAAGATCATCCACCGGATCGACCTCACGGGACACCGGTCGGATACCAAGACTTAACGAGCAACATTCTGAGTACGAAGGATAGCGAGGGAACTACGGTTTCAACAGCCTGTCCAAACTTAAGACAAATAATGGAAGAAGAGAAAGAGAAGAAAGATGAGAGGGGAAAAGTGCAAAGAGTCAAAGGAAATTTTACAGGGGACATATCTTTGGCAGTGAGAGAGGAGACATGGATGATGGAAGAGGATGTGGAAATGGGAAGTCGGAGGGAAGAGACACTCTCATATAGAGAAGCACTGAAACCGCAGAAGGAAAATGGGAGGAAACATGAGGGACAGAGGGAAGAAGAGGAAGTTTGGGATGGAAGTCTGTTGTATTTCAACCAGGAAGAACTGATGAAAGGAGTCACGATTACTGATACAGTAAAAGGGCCATGCATAAACTTCTCTGAAGACGAAAGGAGGAGATTGGAGAAGAAATGGGAGAACACCCTTATCATCAAACTTCTAGGTGGGTCTCTCGGATTTATGCAAATGAGAAGGAAAATCCAGGTAATGTGGGGAAAGACAGGAAAGGTGGAGATTAATGACATAGGAAACGGATTCATGACTGCGACATTCCAGGCCTTAGATGACTATTTTTTTGCATTAGAAGGAGGTCCTTGGCTAATTCAGAACCACTATCTCACGGTTCAGACCTGGAAGCGGAATTTTAACCCATGGAGGGAGAAGATACAAAACCTGGCTGTTTGGGTCCGACTACCTGGTCTACCAGGGGACTATTACGATAAGAAATTTTTCTACAGCCTGGGAAATAAAATTGGGAGAGCAATCAAGGTCGACGAAATGACGCTTACCCGAGCAAGAACAATGTTTGCAAGGATGTGCGTGGAAATCGACCTCAGTGTACCCCTGCTACCCTCATACGTAGTAGATGGAAACTGGCTAAAGATTGAATATGAGGGTTTGCATATGATTTGTTTCCAGTGTGGGAAGTTCGGCCATGCTACAGAACGGTGTCCTTCGAGATTGAATCAGAAAGAGAATACAGCAGCTGGTAAAAACCAGGAGGAAAACCAGGGTGGAAAGGGTTATGAAGGAGATAAAGAAGCCCAAAGTGAAGTTTCTCCGGCGAACCCTCCGACGAACCAATTTGGAGAATGGATGGTTGCACAGATGCCGAAAAGGGGAAGGAAGAACCTACCTAAAGACAGAAAGGTGTCAGATGGGGCAGGAAGAGAAGGTAGGAAAGAAACGGCGGTAGGTAGCAGCTCGAGGTATGCTGTTCTAGAGATTGAGGAGACTAGGAGAGAAGGAGGCGATCCCAATGAGTTACTAGGAAGGGAGGCGAGGGAGAAGGAACACCTAAAGTCTAAGGAGAAAAACAGTGACCAGAAGAGGAGTGTAGAGGAGAAAGAGATAAGAAGGATGGAAGTGACAGGCAGAGGAAAAAATGTGAAAGAGATGACAGAGAGGAAGGGAGGAAAATCTAGAAAAGAGGAGACACTGAAGGGTGACGTGGAGATAAAATTAAAGGAGAGTTCAAAAAGTACAAAAGGAAGGGATATAATGGGTAAAGACAGCGATGGGGAAGGGAGCCAACAAAAGAAAGAGTCTGGGGCCGAGAGTTACAAAGAAGCCACCAGGGGTACTTTGGGAGAAGATACAGAAATGGGCCAAGTGGATCAGAAGAAGTCAAGTATGGGCCGAAACATAAGACAAGCTGAACCAAGCCCAAAAGCCATTCAAATACAAACAGATCAACAACATAATCAAATTGATCCAATGGAGACAGAAGATGGAAACCCACTGGACCCAGGAGAATTAAGTAGGATAGTGGGTCAAGAAGAAGGGAACAAACCGACGCAGGAGTATATTCCTACAAAGGAAGAGGCCGAAATGCAGAGACAAGGATGCAAAGAGATGTAAGTACCAGTAATTAGGTCCGTTTCTCTTGTAGTTTTAATGATAGTTGTCTGGAATGTTAGAGGTGCTGCCAGTAAGAAGTTTGGTAGTACGCTAAAAGACTTAGTTAAAAGAATGAGACCGAGTATGGTTGTTCTTGTGGAAACACGTTGCAATGGTGAAAAAGCCCGAAATGTTATTAAACGTTTGGGGTTTAGCAATAGCTGCATTATTGACGCACAAGGAATGTCAGGAGGAATTTGGATACTGTGGAATGGTGATGACATAAAGTTTAACATGATAGAAGGAAATAAACAATACCTTCATGGGCGTATTACTGGTATGACAAAGCAACCTTGGCTTTTCACTGCGGTGTATGCTAGCCCCAGGGAAATGGAGAGGAAGACTCTGTGGAATGATTTAGAAAGAATTTCCCACGGGAACCATAATCCTTGGCTTGTAGCGGGAGATTTCAATGACATCAAAAACCCAAGTGAACAGAGAGGTGGAAGTGTGCCGATTGAAAGAAAATGTAGGCGGTTCCTGAATAACATAAATAGATGTCAGTTGATAGATCTGGGTTCGGAAGGCCCAAGATACACTTGGAGAGGGCCTCTGATCCACACAGCAAGTAGAGTTTACAAGAAACTGGACAGAGCTCTGGGGAATGCTGCCTGGCGAAATGAGTTTTCTGAAGCAATCGTGAGGATAGGACCGCGGATTAATTCTGATCATCACCCTTTATTTATTCACCTGCACAGCCCCCCTAATAATAGAAATCAAAGACCCTTCAGATTTGAAGCGATGTGGTTGAGGCACTATGAGTTTAAAAAGTTTTTAAAGGAGAACTGGAATGGTGATAGGGAAGCACAGGTGGAACTAGTAAACTTAGAAGGCAGTTTGAAAGAGTGGAACTTTTCCGTGTTTGGACATGTTAGCAGAAGGAAAAAAGACTTAATAAGAAGAATAGATGGAATTCAAAGATACCTGGCTGAAAGAAACAGTAGGTACCTAGAAGGATTGGAAAGAAGTTTACAGCTGGAATTGGAGGAAGTGCTAAAACAAGAGGAGATACTTTGGTTTCAAAAAGCTAGAACAAATTGGTTAACTGATGGTGATAGAAATACAAAGTTCTACCATACAAAAACTAATGTGAGAAGAAGAAGGAATAGAGTTAGCAGTCTCAAGAATGAAAGAAATGAGAGAATTGAAGGCAAAGAAGAAACCGGAAATCTGGTCAACACTTACTTCCAAGATCTTTTTCAAGAAGAGAATGAAGAAAGGGGCTGGATAGAAACCAGACATGGGTGGCCAGAAATCAGAAAAGAGGACTGGGAAACTATAAATGCCGCTGTGAGAAGTGAGGAAATAAAAGAAGCCATGATGTCAATTGGAGGGACGAAAGCACCTGGACCAGATGGGTATCCTGCAATCTTTTTCCAAAAAAACTGGGATATTGTGGGAGAAGGAGTCTGTAAAACCTTAAGAAGGATGTGGGAAAAGCCTGAAGAACTGAAAGACATCAACTCAACCTTGATAACTCTAATCCCGAAGGTGGAGAACCCGGAGAAAGTGACTCAGCTAAGACCCATTTCCCTGTGCAATGTGATCTACAAATGTGTCTCTAAGATCATTGTGAGAAGACTTAAGCAGATTCTGCCCGCTGTGATATCCCCCTATCAAGTCAGCTTTGTGCCAGGAAGGAATATCCACGATAACATTATTATTGTCAACGAGTTAGTTCATTCGATGAGGAGAAAGAAAGGGAAGAAAGGTTTTATGGCGATAAAAGTGGATCTAGAGAAAGCCTATGATAAGATAAGTTGGAGGTTTATTGGAAAAATCTTAACAGAAATAGGATGCCCTGAAGAGACAAAAAGAAGAATTCTTAGCTGTATTAACACAGCTGAAACCAATATTCTGTGGCATGGGGAAAAATTAGAGGGGTTTAAAACCTCAAGAGGGATTAGACAGGGAGACCCTATCTCCCCCTACCTCTTCGTACTCGGAATGGAAAAACTTACTCATATGATTCAGGATAGAGTGAGAGAGAAACACTGGCGAGGAATGAGAGCAGGTCAGAGAGGGCCAATAATTTCACATATGATGTTTGCTGACGATCTTGTTCTTTTTGCAGAGGCTAATGTAAGACAGATTGAAATAATTACCAAATGTTTACAGGAATTTGAAGGCATTTCAGGACACAAAGTGAGTGCAGAGAAGACTTTCATATACTTTTCCCCGAATGTAGCAAAGCAGGAAAGGAAAGATATTTGTCAAAGAAGCAAGTTCAAACAAGTGGAAGAGCTAGGAAGGTATCTGGGTGCGGAAATATCTCATTCTAGAAGAGGCAGGGGCAAATATAAGAACGTCTTGGAGAAACTCAGGAAGCGGCTAAGTGGGTGGGAAACAACAAGTCTCTCCATGGCAGGAAGAGTCACCCTAGTTAATTCAGTTACCAGTTCAATTCCTATCTACCAAATGCAACATGATAGAATCCCAACTGCGGTGTTAGAAGAAATGGAGGAGAATCAGAGAAGGTTCATTTGGGGAGAGGAAGGAGAGGAAAGGAAGTGGCATGCCATCAATTGGGAAACTGTGTGTGACTTGAAAGAAAATGGTGGTTTAGGGGTAAAGTCTCTAAAGCTAATGAACGAGGCTTTCATGCTAAAACTACTATGGAGATATCATAAAGAATCAAATTCTTTGTGGTCTCAAGTTCTTCAAGGGAAGTACGGGAGGAATGGAGAAATGGGGGAAAAGCTACTAGTTAAAAAAACCGACTCAAGACTTTGGAAGATGATGGAGCGAGGATGGGAAAATTTGCAGCTCAATGTGGTGAAAACTAATCAAAGTAACCAAGAAGGGGTAGAAGGATGGAAGTGGAAGCTGACTAGTAATGGTGAGTTCACAACTGCGAGCACTTACACATGGTTAAAGGGCAAATCAGAAATATCCTCCAGACACTACTGGAGAATAAATTGGAAGCTTCAAGTCCCAGAAAGAGTAAGATTTTTCATGTGGAGAGCATTACACAGAAAACTTCCTACAAAGGAGCGAACAAGCAAATGGGATGGAAGTGGGGGGTGGTGTCCGGTATGTAAAATCCATGTGGAAACAATTCTCCATGCTCTAAGAGATTGCATGTATGCAACCTTGATCTGGAGGCAACTAATTCCAGAGGAGAAGAGAGTCGAGTTCTTTGGGCAAGATTGGACGGACTGGACACAGAAGAACCTGACAAGAAGAGAGAAGATTAGTGAGAAATTGCTGTGGGCAGACTTGTACGCAGTAGGGTGCTGGCATATCTGGAAATGGAGGAACCTATGGTTACATAACAAAGACTTTGAGCTACCAAGATCTCCAGAAGGCGAGATTCGGAAATACATGGAGAATTATCACCATAAATGGGAGGAGGGTCTGTGGGACTCGAAAGAAAAGGTTTCTGTTTTGGTGAAGTGGCAACGACCAAGGAAAGGGTGGTGCAAACTGAACACGGATGGCACAGGGACATTTGGAAGCATGAATGGATGTGGAGGAGTGATAAGAGGGGATTGCGGAGAATGGATAGGAGGATTTTCAATGAAAATTGAAGGGTGTAGCATTATTGAAGCAGAAACGAGGAGTATTCTGGAAGGGATAGAGATGTGCTGGAAGATGGGGTTCCGGAAAATTGAGATTGAGTGTGATTCGAGACAGATTGTGGAAGCAATTAACAATGAAGCTACCATATTCGGAAACTACAACACCTTTGCTAAGATACAGGAATGGAGAAGGAAAGAGTGGAATATCACAATTAATCATGTCTACAGAGAAAGCAAACCGATGTGCAGATAGATTGGCTTACCTAAGCCTGGAACAGCAAAGCAGAGTCGTCTACTGGCAAGCCCCTCCCAACGAACTTCTTCCGCTGCTTCACGAAGACCTTAAGGGTGTTGGAATGCTGCGAAGTGTGTGTAGTTAATTCGGTGTTCGCTCGTTGTTCACCAAAAAAAAAAAAAAAAGCATACTATGGATCAATCCAAAATACTAAAATATATTAAACTCTAGAATGGCTAAATAGTATTGAGAAGAAATCATTAATATTTTTAGAAATTAAGAAGAGCCTATTACTAGTGAAGCACAATTAAATATTCTTACAATTAATGATAGTGATAATAGTATTTGTCCACTTTTTTTTAGTAAAAATGTTTGTCTACTTTTAATGAAACTTTTTGATGTTAATGTTATTGATTTGTTATGTCTAATGGATGTTTTAGAATTTTTTTATGCTGATGGATATTTATATATGATGATTTTTTGTATTTGTAAGTTAATTTTATTCATATTTATGTCTTTTACTAGTAATTTTATTAGTTTGTTTTTATTTTTTTGATAAAACATATGAAAAATATAAAAAATAAAAAAAATAAACGGACCAAAAACCCATGGGCCGGCCTTGAGTCCATTTGTTTAAGGGCTGAACCTAACAAATTGAGGTATTTTTAAAATTTTAGCCTTAGAGGGCCAGTCTTTTTAAACTTGCCAGCCCTGCAGGGCCGGGCAAACTTATTTTCTCAGCTCTAATCCTTAGCCCTAATTTTGCTCTCAAAAAGACAAAATATTACTTTCTGCTTTTAATACAAGACCAGAGGCAGTAAAATCTATCCACAAAATATAACTGAGTCAATAGACTCCCTCCGATCCTATTTATAAATTTTAAATTTAAGAAGGGGTGTCATTTGTTTTATAAATTTTAATTTTAATTTATTCTAATATTTAATAAAAAAATTTTAATATTGTCTTTAATTGTTTATTTTTATCACATTTTTTTCACACATTCTCTTTCATTCTTTTTCTCATTTATTATGAGAGTGTATTTAAAAATAAAAATATATTTCTAACCTATCTATTATTTTAATTAATTGTAGGTAATTATTTATTATGCATAAATTAGTTATTGAAAGCTTATAAAGAGAGTAAATTGCTAGAAAATACTACCTCTGGTCCTAATTATAAGAGCTAGTTGACTAATTTGAGGAGACTAAAGAAATAAGTTAAGTTAGTTATTTGTAATAAATATATGTTGTCTTTCTTAAAATATTCTTGCTAATCAAGTTTATTGGTTAGAACTATTATTATTAGAAAGACTTTCTTGAAAAGAAAAATACATAAATATGAGAGATAAAGTAAATTGAAATCTTATAATTAGGATCAAAATAAAAATTAAATAAAATTTTATATTGAGTACTAAAAGTAGTAGTTGGATTTTGTGGTATTTGTTTTAGCGCCACTAATTTGCTTGAAATAATGGTCTCTGTCCATGAAACCTACCCCGCACTCGCCAGCCGAATCTCGCACGCTACACGTTTGTCGTCGAAAAAGGGAATTGACGTTTGGATCCTCCTGCATGTTCTCTATTCTTCATAGTTTTAGGGCAACGTAGGGGGCAGCTTCCTCATGTGCGGCGTCATTTTCAGTCACTCGCCTCAGTGTCCTCTAGTCAAATGCACCATCCGATCTTTAATATAAATATTAATTTGATTTTAAATATAAGATTTTAATTTATTTTGTCTCTCATATTTATTCATTTTCTGTTTAAAATAGTCCTCATTATCATGTTAAAAATTCCATGAAATAATAATTTTAATTACTTCTCTGATCCTTAATATAAGATCTAATTGTTAAGTTAATTTTGATCCTAAATATAAGACCTATTTATCATATTTATCAAATTTTTCTAAATTACCCCCATGGATACTCCATCAACCATAATCAAGTAAGTGAGGGAAGGAGGATATTAAAAAAGATGATTATAGTGTTTTAAAAAGAACATGTCATATTTTTTATAATTAACTAACTTATCTAACTTTCTTAATCTAATCAAATTAGTTAAATGTGTCTTATATTAAGAGTCGTAGGAGTAATACATATTATTAGTAATGATATTCTAAGAAGACAATATCTAATTATTTACAAATAACTAATTTAACAAATTTTTTTAACCTACTCAAATTAATCAACTAGCTTTTATATTAAGGATGGGAAGAAATAACTTCCTTCTCGTTTCTCTCTGCTTAAATATAATTGAAATAGTTATCAAACAATAAGCCAATGAAAGTTGGTGATCGATATAACGTTACTTGAAATTTAACAAAGCAACTCGGTTTTCCGTTAACTGTTTTATAGAAGTTACGGGCCCATTGCCCAAGTGACCCACTCTTTGGGCTTGAGTTAAGTGTGCGTATTTACACTAAAGGACCAGAAAACACATGCTCAATTTCTGACCCAGTATTTCAAAAAGAATCAATTTTCCGCGAGTCTCGTGAGCTTCGAAGTAAAAGCCTAAAAGGTCGAAGCCCCAGGAATTAACGTGGAAGTTTGATGTCAGATGTAAGCGTCACGTGAGGCGGGGGAACTTACTCACGGGGGAAATGGTAACAGTGAGCAAGCCATGTGAAGATATTTTGTGGCATGTAGGGCTGACAATTTCCAATTAGTTTTGACGTCGAGAGCATCAGAATATGAAGTGAGGTGACTCCTATCGAGTGGAACCCAATTCACCCGAACTTCTTACTCATCTGGGACCATTTGCCCCCTTCCTCAAGTGAATTGAAGCCATTTCTCCAGTTAAGATTCTTTCTATATTGATTTTCATTTCACTTCATTTGCATCTTCTGTTACTTTTCTTAACGTGGTTCGATTGGGTAACATTATAGACCACCACCCAAATGTGAATGACTGCCCCACTAATGTTACTTGCAACTTCCCTTTTGCGTTTGCCAACGACCCGGCTTTGAGTTGGGTATCACGTTTCATTCTTTTTTCCCCCCCTTTTCTAAAGTATAAGCGTCCTCTTATTAAAAAGAATCTTATTCGAGGTATTATTAGACAGTGAGTGTGAACACATCTCTCAGCACAAATTCAAACATTGATTCATCACGCTGTGAAAGACTAGTTTTTTTTGTTAAATCTAATCCCTGTTGGTATCATTCCAAATATTTTCTTCCATCATCATATTCTCTTCTTCGAGTCCACCAGAGATTTGCCTTTTTAGTCTCAGGGTTAACTCTGGAATAGACTCCTACACTTTGTCAATAGCCATAAGCCTTCTTCTTCACGGTGGTTACGGGAAATTTCCCTCCAACTCTTCAGGGAAAAGTTTTGGGTTAAACTAGTGCAGGTGAATTTTGAAGTCCCATTTAGCCCCTCACATCAGATCGCCGATTATTTGGTGAGCTTGAAGCAATAATTGACGATGGCCGTCAACGCGGCTGTAATAAATAATGTGTAGCTACTGTCTACGACAGCAAGAGCAAATGGTAGGAATACAATTCAAAGATAGGGCCCATCTCATCTTTATTCCGAAGCTAACCACTCCTCATGCCTCAATTAACTTAACCCCGTCGAAATACATCTCATTCACACATGCGCCTCACATTAGAAACATAGGCACGCCAAAATAAACAATGTTGAAATCACTCACGGTCTTCACCTCTTCCTCATCAGGTTCCCCACAATCTCTTCAAATATCAGATGACAACCTCAAGAATTTGATTATGCCGTACTTAAGTGCAAGATTATCAGAAACCGCGAGGGGAACAAATGGGCAGAAACCACAAAATTTTCTGACATTTCTTTCATAATTATTACACATCAAAGGCTTGGGCATTGTGACAGTAATACGAGGAAGCTAAACGGCTCAATCTGTATCTAGTTGTCTACAGATGGTTTGCATCTGCATAAACAGCAAGTGAAGGTAGAAATCTATCTTTAATGCAAACAGCCAAATGCTACGAAGCTATGTATGTTTATACTTGGAAACTGGACAGCCAAGTAACTTAGACGGGAGCTGTTCTGGCATCAGGGCCATTAGGGATAGAGGCCTCTTCCTCTGCTTCACCAGACATGTCTTCAAGGGATCTTCCTTTAGATTCCGGCACCAAGAACGTAAACAACAACCCCAAGAGGTTAACTACGCCCAGAGCTATAAGAGTCTTTCTCACCCCAAAGTCCTTCGCTGCATAAACAAAGCCAAAAGTACCCACTATAGCCCCAGCCTTGCCGGCTGCCGCTGAGATGCCATGGCAGGTTGACCTTAGCCTTGCCGGGAAAATCTCAGCCGGAACAACGAATGTGGTGGCATTCGGACCGAAATTGGCGAAGAAGAAGGTCAATGAGTACATCGCAACAAAACCAATCCTGTTGTGCTTCAAAGTCCAGTGATGATAAGGAATGGCCAAAGCAAACATGAACACAGTCATGAAGAAAAAGCCCTGCAATTGAATGGCAAACCTTCCAATCTTGTCTATAAGGGCCACTGTGAACCAGTAGCCGGGGACAGTGCTGCAAAGAGCTATGAGAGTCTGAGCTCTGCCAATTCTGTAAACTTCTTCAAAGGCACTCATGGTTTTAGCGTCTGGAATCCATCCAATCGCCGAGAAAATGTCTTTCTGGAACAGGTTCTGGCTGTAGAACGCTATGTCCAGAAGAAACCAAGTGCTGGTGGTTCCAAGCAAGTGAAGGCCGTGCCGACGAAGGAACTGCTTCGAGAACAACCCAAAATCATTCCCTCTCTGTCTCTCCACCTCCTCAACCTTCTCCTGTTCTGCTTCAATCTCAACCCGCAAAACTTTCGACATGTCTGAAGCAGCCTGCTTGGCATTCTTGGCCACCAAGGCAGTGTATCTAGCAGTCTCAGGCATCTTCATCCGCCAATAGTATGTGAGCAGAGCAGGTAAGGCACCAAACATCAAAATTATCCTCCAAGCATAATCAGCTTGAGGGACTGTGGATAAAAATCGATTTTCGCTATATGAAGGTGCAGGGTATCTAGCATTGAAAGCAGCAGCAACTATGATAGCAACCATGCCACCAGCTAAAATACCAAAACCTTGCATGGCAAAAACTGCAGCAATGAAAGCCCCTCGAGTCTTCTTGTTGGCATACTCAGACATGATGGTGGCTGAGAGAGGGTAGTCTCCGCCAATGCCAAAGCCAAGCCAGAAACGGAAGAAGCAAAGTGTGGCCATGACAGCTTCGCGTTGCTTACCGAAAGAGAGGCCAGAGGCAATCGAACATATCACCATGAGCATAAGAGTCATACCATAAACACGTTTCCTTCCCATCTTGTCTCCGAGCCAGCCAAAAAAGAGTTGGCCTGAAAGGGTACCACAGAATGCAACTCCATTGATAGCAGACGAAACGTTGGAAGGAAGTGAGCCAGGTTTCTCAGAGAGTGGATCAAAGTAGTAGATGCGACCGATCAGTTTGGTCACAAGAGAAATGCAGAAGAGATCGTAGGCATCGGTGAAGAAACCCATGCCAGCGATCACAATCGCTGTGAAATGGTACCATTGTGTTTTTGCAAGATCAAGTGCATTAAGCACCTTAAGCTGATCTCCTGCCATAACTGTACCTTTTCTCACTTGTGTGCCTCCACCTGAAAAGTAAAAATATGAAAACCAGAGGAAGATGAGTAAATATACGAAAATAGGCTAGGGGAGAAAAGTCAAAGCGCGGGTTGGACCATGGAAGATGTGAAAGGAATTCAGACTTGAGGTTAAGGAATGAGGCGGTGACAGCAGGAAAAGGATAAGTAGTTATATGCTGCTCCCAGTGAATCAGAACACGAGAGGTTTCAAACTTGGGGGACCCCGCCACAGGGTCTGAAAATGACCAAACGAGGCAGAGCAAGTCTTCGGCCGAGTCAATGAAGTGACCAACCAAACCACAGCGGGAATGGAAATTATTATTATAATTAAATAGATAAATAACAGTACTATAAAAATCAAGGGTCTTCGTTCAGTGTTTCAGTACAATCTAATCCATTTAAAATCTAAATCTAATATAATATCTCAGATTTAAAAATTTAATATATAATTTTTTCAATTAAAAAAAGTTAGTTATTATATTATATTTATTTTAAATTCTGTATCTATTAAATAAAATATTGATTAAAATATATAAAAATTTTAAATTTAATCTAAACCATTTAAAATCAATCTAAACTCCCAAAAATCAAAAGAACATCGCTGAAGTCGGAACACAAGGGCTCACTAGTCGCTATCTGTTTTCCAGAGTTAAGTACAAATAGTCGACACAAACTTTCATCCCCCCCCCCCCCAATCAACACTTACTTTTGAAAATGAAAAACTCATGATTATTGGAATTTCCAAATATAAACATGCAGCTAAATCACATTTCACACACGACTTAAGTGTATGATTTTAAAATAATTTTACAAAAATAAATATATAAAAAAATTTATCTCGATTTATAAAAAAGTATATTTAAAGACACTTTTATGTGAAGGTGATGCCAAACACCTCCTTATAAGCATTGCAGATAGAACAAGACAAAAAGGATCTCATCCCCATATAATAGCCATAGAAGATTAAGATAGAAAAGCTGTGGGAAACAAAGGAAAGCGATGCACTTGTAGCCGAGAGAAAAGTCGGAGGACACGAGACAGAAATAAAAATATGCAAATCTTACAGATATCACAGAACATATCTTCACATGGTAAAACAGAACCGGATATCATCATACCAACTGAAATTCAGATTCTGAGAGATGTTCAATGAAAACCAAAAAGGAAAGCCAAGTAAACAAAGAACTTAAAAATCATAACAACAAAGCGTGAGAGGAATTTCAGAAAGACTCAATCACACGGCAAAAGATTGTCCTTTTAACAAATCTTGTTTAACCTTCTATTTCAAAAATAATATGTATCCTTGGAAAAGAAAATAGGAAGCTTGGAACTTTAGGAGAGTAGGCAAGAACAACATGATAGAGATGGAAAATTGAGGACGAAATTATCAGCCCAACCCACTGTCAAGAAAGAGTAAATGAACCGAAAAAAATGGGGGGGGGGGGGAACAGAGAGCAGTACATACCTGAGAGAGAGAGAACAAAGCGATTTCGCGCTTCGCTTTTGACGTTCAGAAGCTTACGGTGTACATGAACAGTGATGAGGAAAGAGAGTGGCAGAGCACAAGAACCGAAATGTTATGTAGAGGAAATAGAGAGAACAACAGCGGGGAGAAGCCAGTGGGATTTTTGTATTAAGCGTTTTTGACAGGAAACAAAGAAAAAGATGAGAGGTGTGAGATGGAGAAAGAAACCGAGTGGGGAGGGAAAAGAAATGTTAAGGATGAAGCATGGAGGGCAGGTGAGGGGGCAAGGCTCCGTATTTAATGCGAGCCATGGCCTGTTCGTGGTGAGTAACAATCTGAAGGAAGAGAATCTCTTTTTAACTGCAGAATATTCTTGTTTTTCACATGCCGCCCTTTCTTTTTAGTTTTTAGCCTTCGTAATCTAACTTTAACTTTCCTTTTTCTTCTAAAGACTCGTTCTTTTTATAAAGAGTAATCAGATCTTCTCTTATCACGCCCCGTGAATATTCAAGTATATTCCTGAGGAGGTGTACTCAGATTCAGAGAAGCTTGCTATGGTTGAGAGAGTTTTCTATTTTGGAAAGATGTGTTGGGTTGCCTATTTTGAGAAAAGATATAATTGCTGTAGAGAGTTAATTCATCACTTAATTGTGGACATTGAAGGGTTTCTGTAAATATGCACATCAGCGCACCCTTATTATAAACCTACTCTAGTTATCATCCGTGGTCCAAAAATAATAGTTATAACAACAAAACTATATCATTAAATATATCTTGCTCTCCTTAGACTCAAGTTTATTTTTTATACTAAAAATTTAAGTGAGTTGGATCACAGGAACTCATTAGAACCAGGACATACCTCTATACTCAAAAAATATTTATAGAAATACTTATAGATTGTTTATCAACAAAGTTCTTATATCAATATTAGGATTTGAACTCACGGTTGTGTAAGTTATAAACCGACTTTTTATTAACTGAACCAACTCTTTTTAAATTTTTTTTTTCTTACGTGCCTGTGGCGTTGGGGTTGGTTGTTAGAGCGATAGCCTAGGCTTGTGTGTCAACACAAGACCCGCCCTGACATGCGTGGGCAGATTTCGAGCATCGTGACACCTTCGACCTACTCTTGCTCAAGACTTGTGTCAACCAGATAGGGTGAGTTATGGGTTAACCTTGCATTTTGATGTTCTGTCCCAAAAGGGAGAAGAAGGTGGTGGGGAGCTTCGTCCAGGCTTCCATGTGCCTGGAGGGTCCAATGATTTGAAGACGGAAGAAAATTCTAAACGTACTGAATATGACCCCCCCATCCACTACTAATGCACTTCGCAATAACCTTCCTTCCTTCAAGGGTCATTTGATTTGGGATTCATATATGCTCTCATCCTGGGCTGTTAATGGGTATAGAATGGAATCAACTATACTCCGTCTTTGATATTCTCAAATTCATAGAAAAACATGTAACATTCTGCACATCATTGAAATTAATATCTACAATGAAATATAAAAGTACACTTTTCCAAATGCTCATCACAGGGCACCTTCATTCACTCACACCAGAATTTAAGGAAGATTGCTAAGTGATTATTTAAATTTATTTTAAAATAACAAAAATAAATTTCGTCACAATATATTCATTAATCTTATTTATAAGATATTTTAACATGTTTCACATTAATTGAGAAAAACTTTAAATCATATTAACTGTGTCTTAGAATATAACAAACATCTCTCGACTTTATTACTATTTATATATATATTAAAAATAACAATTTATATTATAATAATTATAATAATGAATGACAAAATAATATATTCATGTTAAAAATTTAATAATGTGGCTTATAAATATGAATAAAAACATTTTTTTCTCCTTATTTTAAATAGTATTAGAGGAATATTTTTTATAACTTCTGGTCCTTTATATAAAAACCAGTTAAAAATTGAATTTAATTATAAATATAAAATTTCAATCCTCTTTACTTCTAATATTTATCTTTTTCTTCTTAAATAATTCATATAATA
Source organism: Neltuma alba (assembly GCF_004799145.2). NCBI lineage: Eukaryota > Viridiplantae > Streptophyta > Magnoliopsida > Fabales > Fabaceae > Neltuma > Neltuma alba. Next base: position 15,102 of record NW_021637654.1, on the reverse strand, counting down.
ATAGTACATGTTAAATGATTTTCTTTAAGAGACAATTTCAATACACAATGCACATGATTAGTAAATTATACACTTATTTATTATAACTAACTAACTAATCTAATTAATTTTTTAATTTTTATAAATTAATTATTTAACTTTTATATTCCATTAAGCATGAAGTAGTATTATAAAAAATGCTGACTTAATCTAAGAGCTGACCCGGGGCAAATTTTACGACTCAAAACTTAAAGGCTAAAGTATATATTTGATCCTTTAACTTCATGTAAGGTTTTAGTTTAATTTCTTAACTTAAAAAAAATACTTTTAATCCTTTAATCCTAAAATTATTAGTCTTAAATGATGTTTTTTTTGTAACAATCATAGTTATTCTGAATATTAAACTTAATATATTAGCATTTAGTATTGTTTTATTAGTATTCAAAAGCTTAATATTATTATTTTTGTTAATAGTTTTAATGGCAGAGGACTAAAAATTTATTTTTTAAAGTTAAGGAATCAAAATAAACCTTGTATAAAATTAAAAGACTAGAAATATACTTTAACAAGACTCAAAAGTAGTTTTAAAAAAAAAGTGCCGGTGTCTTCTATTGGCACGTTGTAATACAGAACGCTATTGCCGTGTCGTAACATGCGACACAAGGCATTTTGAGAGGAAAAATGTATATGATAAGTTAGTTTATAATTTAGGAGTTATTTGACCAATCTGTCAAATGGCTTATAGATATTTGTCATAACTCTTGACCAATATGACTTATGCGTCAAAAGTTTTTTTTTTTTAAAACATGATTATAAAAAACACTTAAAATTTACTTATGTTTTGTACAGAAGTAGCTTTTTATGTTGTTCTTTTGCTTTTTTCTATATATTTTTTATGCTTAGTCAATTTTTAGTTATTTATTTTATTAATATTTTCTTACATGAAAATAATTTTTATAATATTTTTATTTTAATATTATTTTTATTTTCTTACTAATTTTATGTAATATTATTTGATTAAAAAAATTTCATATTACTATGATTTCTCATTTAAATATATTTTATTCATTAAATACAAATTTTTTATTATAATAATTTAAAGGCTAAAGTATATATTTGGTCCTTTAACTTTATGTAAGATTTTAGTTTGGTCCCTTAATTTTAAAAAAAGTATACTTTTAATCCTTTAACCTCAAAATTATTAGTTTTAAATGATAATTTTTTATAATAGCTATGGTTGTTTGGAATATTAAACTTAATATGTTAGTATTTAGTAATGTTTTATTAGTATTCAAAAGCTCAATATCATTGTTTTTTTGTTAACAGTTTTAGGACTAGATGACTAAAAGTTTACTTTTTAAAGTTAAGAGATCAAAATGAAACCTTGTATAAATGACTAAAAGTATACTTTAGCCTAATTTAAAATTATTATATTTTGTAAATTTATATTTTTAATATTTTTTATTATTTAATAAAAATCATCATTCTACAAACTAAACTTACCCATTTAATCATAATCCAAATAACTTTTTAATTTTACAAGTTACTTTTTATAAAAGTGAATCTAAATATAAATCACATTACTCAATTATAATTTTTATTCAATATGATTTTTTTAAAAATCAGTTTAAAAATAAGTTGCTTTTTCTAATTTATTTGCACATCCTTTCACTGTTCTTACTCTTTGGTTCTAACAACCACCCAAGTATTTTTTTATTATTTTTTTTAAGACAACAAAGATATACTTTTTGACATCTTAAACAAAAAATATTATGAGAACAGAACATAATCCTAGTACACTAATGTCAGATACGGGAAGAAATATGAATTTTTTTTTTTTTTTTTTTGCCAACAGAAAGAAACATGAATTTGACCGGCACTAAAAGGGAACAGTCAACAGGTCAGCGAGCAGGTGAAAAGAACCTTAATTATTGGTGAGGGGAGAGTGTGAAAGCAAGGGAGCCCCCGTACCTAAAATTTGTGAGTAACGTGCTTGCTAGTGGCGTCCCACCCCATCCTTTCTTCTTTTTTTCATATTTACTGTACTATTTTGTGATGTGACCATCTTTATGGTATCGTCTCTTCATTATTTTCTTGTCCTTTTCTAGTTTCAATCTCACCCCATCCATCCCCTCCTCACTTCCTTATCTTTTAAAATTTAATATTTTGCCGGTAATGACAATAAGCTTGTTTCAGATTAGGGCTGACAAAACTAACGTTTACTTTGATTGATTTTTGCAAATTAGAGTGGAGACAACAGTTAATTAACGATGTAATATAATTTAGGTTTAGATGAACTTTTATAAAAACAATAGCCTAACTAACAAAAATTTGCTTGAATGATATCAGAATTTTCTTTTTAAAATGTCAAAAGCTAAAAAAATAAAAAAGGAAAAAATTTGTTTTAATTTGAATTTTTTTAGCTTAAAGTCAGTTGCTCCAAAAATAATTTTTCATCCAATTAGCTTTTTTTAATATCATTAATATCACTTGCGCCTCTTATGCATTTGTGGGAGAGATCAGAATGGACCCCGACTATTATTATTATTATTATCATCATCAGAGAGAGGACGGGCACTCCAATATCTATCTTCAGAGTGTGTTGACCCGTTTGGGCAGCCTACTTTGACTTTGAATGCGACTGCGTTGTAATGCGGGCAGCCTATCCTGTAACCGTTTTCTTTTTTTAAAATAATAAATAAGTTTGATGCATATCATTTAATAGATGGCCTTACAGCTTACAAGAAAACCTCGCTGGATGAACTCCGTGGATTCTCAAACGAAACAATACCCCATGCTTTTCAAGCGATATATGAAAAGAGTTTTATCTAAACTTATATAAAACATATTTATAAGAAATTTTTACTGTCCTGCCAAACAGGACTTAAGCCTGTAGAACACGAGACCACAAGAAGTTTTGAACTCCACCACTTTGATAACATATAGAGTAGTACTTCCTCCGCTTTTATTTATAAGTTTTAAATTTGAAAAGAGGATATAGTTTATTATATAAGCTTTAATTTGAGATTTGTCTTAACATTTAATGTATTTTTATTTTGTCCTTAATTATTTATTCTCTCTCATTTGTTATACTCTCCCTCATCACATTTCTCCACACATCTTCTTTCATCCTTTTTCTTATTTATTATAAGGACATATTTGAAAATAAATTTATATTTTTAACTTATTTATTATTTTAAACTAATTTTAACTATTAGTTTATTATTCGTAAATTAATTATTTAAAACTTAAAATAAGAAGAGTATTTTATTTTGGTTCTGGATATAAAGTTTTATTATCCCCAAAGATTACGCGCTTGTGTGTTTCTCTGTTTCTATATACGAAGAGAGAGTGAAATTCTCAGTCCAAATCTTAATCTGCATATAAGGCTCTTGTTTTTCCCCTTTTTAAAGACAAAGCTATAAAAATAACCCATATGAGAAATAAAAACTAATGATGAAAACTTATCTTTTAGATCCTACTTCCATTGTAATTTAATTCTCAATTCATGACTCGGTATTTTTTGTTCTTATAGTTTTGATCCACTCATAACGTGAATCTTGAGTTTTAACTCACCGCAACTCATTTCTGATAATTTTGACTATTTACAACTTTAGTTTCTAAATTTTATGGGATATATAACTTTATTTTCTAAAATATATATAGGAATTAATATTTTAAATGTTTAAACTACAAAGATTGAGTTGTATTAAATCAAAATTTACAGATTAAGTTGTAAGAAGTCAAAACTTAAAATTTCAAAACTATACTAAAAAAAAAGGATAAATTTTCTGAAGAGTATTTCTTTTTATTTATTTTACACACACCGATCCCTTGCCCATGGGAAGGGCCTTTCACACTCATCATCACGCCCAACCTACAGTGAAAATCCGCTCTGGTCTGGGATTCGACCTCGGAACCTGCAAGTGATGCCATCAACCGCCCGTGGCTTTGGGTTGCGTATATATTTGGAAAAATTATAATAAGATTTTAAAAAAATAATTATAAAATAAGTCTTAAAAACTTATTTTTATTCTGAAACTTATTATTGCTGTTTAAATTGTTATTAAATTTTTTTAATAATTATCTATATTTCTTGAAATCTTATTCCAATTCTCCTTGTATACTTTGGCTGCCACTTTAACAAAAGTAGGAAAGCAAAAGATTCGTCACGGGTTTGCTAGGCATCAGAGCTTGGCTAACATTTCACGCAACAGTTCTTGTCAGTACATTATCAATGGTGCTAGCTTTTCAACTTCAGTCCATTCACTTGTGGGCGCTAAATTTCTCAACAAATGAAAACCAATTACCCATTTGATCCGTCCACACCCCCCAAACCATTTTATCCTTCTCCGATACTCCCATCACCAAGCAAAATTCTGCTCTCTGATGTGGACCCACACAACCCACAAATTAAAGAAGCTCATTCAGACATGTTACCATGCAAATTTATATTCTGCTTTTTGTTGTATCTTGGTATTCTAAAATGTGCTATGGAAAATAGGTAAGTATAATAACTAGCTCCTTGCAGTATGTCAACACTTGAACGAAAAAACAAAGTCAAAACTTGAAATTATAAATATTCTAAACTTCAGCTTACCTTTTACACAAATGCAGTTTTAAATCCCTCGAAACTAACAAATATCACAACGTATCACTATGGAAGCCCCACATTGAAATCATGCTTAAAATACTTGGTAGGTTCATCTCTAAACACCGCAGAGAATTCATAGGAATGGATAAAATAACCCCACTTTCACCTTGAGATATTCATAGAATGGATGGAAAAGTCATAGGCCTTTCGTCTTGTATGTTGTATGGTCCTTGGGTGAATTTGCTGATGATAAGTGCTGCTTGCCATGTCTGGTTCTATTGGGTTGTCATACAACTAAATTGAATCACATTCATGAATTCCCATCCTGTATTATAACATGCATTTATACATAAAAGTGTAAGATTAGGGTCTTAGCACATGATAAATACGGTAATAACGAGAATTAATTAAATTTTGAACAAAGAAAAGAGAAAAACAGGAGTCAACACAAGCAAGAAAGAGTGAGGTTGGCTGCATTAGATTAGGGTGTCATCGTTCTACCCTGTTCAACCTTTGTGGGGACTCCATTTTCACAGGAATCTCACTCCTTTTACTAACTTCGTAAAGTCAATCCCTGCAAAACTACTTACCTTTGTTGGGGAATATATGTATATAAAACGTAACGATCGACGACCCATAAAAATTCTTCAAAATTTTAATATGTGATTTGAAACCCACTTGCTTACATGCATTTTTATGAAACTTCAGAGCCATTGAAGAGGACGCTCTTCCGGGCTCAGCAAAAATATAATAGGAAGCTTTACTTTTGAGATGGGATCCCTATCATTATGTACATATCTATTTCTTTTTTTGTTTACTTCAAGCAACGACAAGATATCACCTTAATAGTGGACTTGGTGGAGATTAGTCATGTGGCAACAATGATACATAGTGGAGAAAGGACCCTGTGATTTGAAACACAAACCCAGAAAATAGAAAAGTCTCAGCTTTGGCAACTGAGGAAGACGAAGTGGAGAGGCAATGATGATAGCTACCAACCCATTGAGTTCAATTTCAAGTTCCAAACCCAATTTTGGTGGTGCCCTTCTGAAGACATATAATCAGTAATAGTTGACTAAAGTCACAAACCTACCACTGGGGTGTACCTAATAACTAAGTGCCCTCTACCTAATTACCATTGTTGGTGCCCTTTATTCAGGTTGTGCCATTTAGATGAACCTTAATTATGAAACAAAACGATCTTCAAAAGGATACCTCGATCAGTCTGATTCATACAACATCGTTTTATTTAGCTTAAAAGTGTTACATTCACATTTTAGTTATGAATGTGATGTTAAACAAATAAGCCAATCAAGTTTACTGCTCCCCTTGTCAGTTTTCTATTAGTAGTTTCTTCAACAACAAAATGACACATCCCCTGTCATTTCAATCCTCCTCATTCTATTCAATTATTTTCTTATGCAGTTCTATTTGTTCATTAATACCTAAATTCGACTCTTAGCTTCATTTTGAGACCTGAGACAGGGGAATATGACAAATTATAAAATCATATAAAGATATTAACACAACTGAAGATCAAAATTAAGCTCTTTAGATGCCATTTTTTGCAAAGAAAAAAATTTTTGCTGCAAAAATGCCCTTTCTAGGGATCCCCCATTGGCATTGGCCGTCCATCGTAAAATAGTCACTGATGAGATTTCCAATCGCCAATAATAGACTGTCGGTGCTTGCATGTTTTTATTAAACGCCAAATTATTTTTGCCCATCCATTTTTTTTTGAATAAAATCATTCAAGGACCTTCGCCCTTTTCTGATATTTCAAAATTTATGATCTCTAATTGTAATTAATATTCATTTTCGTGGTTTGCAATCGTTATTTTCCCGTCATATTATTTGAAAAATCTCATCATCACCTCGCGGGCTGGCTAACTCAGGTGGTGGGGTAATAAACCACATCGTTTCGTTTGTTTTCCTAATGGTCTACTTCGGCTGTGTTAGGCCCGGTTTACTGGGCCATGGGCCCAAGAGTGTGAAAGTAACAACATCCCTATATATTAACCCCAAAAAAAAAAAAGATATGAAACGTAAAGAGTGACATTTCTATAGGAAAATAATAAGAAATATGACATAAAATCCCTAACCACCAAGGTTGAGATTTCAATCTTGTTGATGCAAGCGACTATATTGAAAGAGCTATCTGATATGAAAGAGCTATCTCATATACGAGCTTGAAAACATTAGAATCTAATCCCACAAAAACTCCCTCTCAAGAGATGATAATCTAAAAACACTGCAAGAAAAATGGTAAAATTATCTCAAAAATCAAAATATTAAATAAATATGGTTCAAGCCGTGCATTCGTGGCGGTAGAATTTGCTAAAATTAGGGACAACCGTGTGGCTCGAGTTTACTTGTCGATCTGGTTCATCAATTCCTATATTTTTACAATCGCTGGCTTGTTTTTGGCAGCGAGCTGGAAACACGCTTGTGTGTGTGTGTGTGTTTCTTTTTTTGGGGGAGGGAGTAGTCTGGATTAAAATTTTGTAAAATCTGTTGGCGTTAATACAATTTTTAATTTTTTTAATTTGTTTTTAGTCTATCAAGTTTTAAATTTTAAATTTTGGTCTCTCAAATTTCTTTTCATTTAAAAGATTTGTTCCTATAATTCAATAAAAGCTTAAAACATTTTGCCTATTGAGGAACTAAAACTTATAATTTAAAACTTGAGAGACTGAAATCAAAATGAGGATAAATTTAAAAAACCAAAGATTATAGGTTCCATGGATTTTAATTGCAGAAATTTTCACCCGCATCAGAAAATTAAAAAGTCCACGTCCTAAAACAAAATTCCCCAATTAGTAACACCCATTACCCAATTTACACAGATCAAATATGAAAGGAGAAACAAGAAACAAACTTGGACATACATAGCTAGGCACACACCGTAAGTATTGCCTGAGAGAGTTGAAGCATCTCAAAGCAAATATATAAGACATATATCTACATGCATCATTATTACCGATCACACTTGAGCTAAGCCAACCCGCCACTAAAAATTTTCACGATCTACTTAACTTGAACCTCTTTTAATAGACACACACTGGGGCGAACCCCCATTAAACTGGAACTGTCCTGCCAGTCGCAGCTTGCCCAGTTCGCACCACACCTTCTTCACCATCATCGTTCTCCCCACTCAACTCCTCCAGTGATTTGCCTTTTGATTCTGGCACCAAGAAGGTGAACAACATCCCAACGAAGTTGATCACAGCAAGCATTATCAGAGAGTATCGAATCCCAATTCCTGGAGGGTACCCTTCGTCAGTCTTTGTAGGGTCTCTGCTCTGTGCCGCATATAAGAAACCAAAAGCACCCACAATCGCTCCCGCTTTTCCTGCAGCAGCTGATATTCCGTGACATGTAGACCTTAGCCTTGCTGGGAAAATCTCTGCAGGCACAACGAATGTGGTGGCATTTGGACCAAAGTTGGCGAAGAAGAAGGTGAGGGAGTACATCACAACGAACCCGATTCGGTGGGACTCTAAGGTCCAGTGATGGTATGGTATGCCCAGGGCCAACATGAAGACCGTCATGAAGAAGAAACCCATCAATTGGATGGCGAAACGGCCCATGTAATCAATTAATGCCACTGTGAACCAGTAACCCGGCACGGTACTGCACAGAGCTATGAGTGTCTGAGCTCTTGAAATCTTGTAAACTTCATGAATTGCGTTCATTTCTTTTGCAGGAGGGATCCATCCGATTGCAGAGAAAATGTCCTTCTGGAAAAGGTTCTGACTGTAGAAGGCGATATCCAATAAGAACCAGGTACTAGTGGTTCCCAGCAAATGCAGCCCATGGCGCTTGAGAAATTCCTTGCTGAACAAGCCGAATTTATTGGATTCATTCTCAGCCGCATGCCTATTGACCTTCTCCTCGTCAACCTCAAGTTCGACTTGCAAAACTTTTGACATATCTGTAGTTGCTTGTTTCACATTCCTGGCGACAAGAGCAGTGTACCGGGCTGTCTCTGGCATTTTCATTCGCCAATAGTAGGTGAGAACAGCAGGTAGTGCACCAAACATTAAAACGATGCGCCAAACGTAGTCCAATTCAGGCACGATGGAACCTGCTGGGTCTTCCTCGTAGGTAGGAAGCTTGTACTTATGGTCAAATGCAGCTGAGACAATCAAAGAAACAATCCCTCCAGCCAAGATGCCAAAACCTTGCATGGCAAAGACTGCAGCTATAAAAGCCCCACGAGTCTTCTTGTTGGCATATTCGGACATGATTGTGGCTGAAAGAGGATAGTCCCCTCCGATTCCAAAACCGAGCCAGAATCGGAAGAAACAAAGTGTGGCTATAACAGCCTTTGCGCTGGAGCCAAAAGAGAGGCCTGAGGCAATGGAGCAGACGACCATGAGAATAAGAGTGATACCATAGACCTTCTTTCTGCCCATTTTGTCGCCGAGCCAACCGAAGAATAGCTGGCCCGCCAGAGTGCCACAAAGGGCGACACCAGTCACAGAAGCTGAAACACTGGGCGGCAGAGTTCCCGGCTTTGGTTTGGTAAGATCGGTGTAATATAATCGCCCCAGCAACTTAGTGATGAGGGAGATGCAGAAAAGATCATATGCATCCGTGAAGAAGCCCATCCCGGCAATCACAATCGCTGTGAAGTGGTACCATTGGGTCTTGGCTAAATCAAGCGCAGTAAGTACTCCCAATTGCTCCCCCGCCATCTTAGAGAAGACTCAAAAGGTCTCCTGCATATGAAAACCAGTAATAAGAATCACAGACTATATGCTAGATAACCCCTTGCTAATATTTTTCCCAAACACGTTACGTACTATATGGAAGAGTCATTTTGTTAGCTACGTGACCTGAAAGAATAACTTATGCTCGAGGTTTGGAAGAAATTTAATCAGCAAACGTCGATCGACCCTTATCTAAGGATGACGCATCAACTATTCCTGCCTTGAGACTATTTTATTATTTATATATTAAAAAAAAAAAAGGTCCATAGTCAATGGCGGAACAAAGTTGACTAACTCTAACTAATTGGAAAATCCTGTTTGGTAGGAAGTATTAAAAATGAAATATATGAATTTGGGTTGCAATTAGAAAAATTATTAAAATAGTATTTAGTATAAATAATTACTTGTTGTATGAGATTAAGTAAACCCATAGAGGTAGGATTGGGGAATACTATCTCTCCTCATGATATTCCCCAATCCCAAATATGTAGATTTGACTAATCCCATATAACAAGTAATCTCTGATGCTAGGCACTCTTTTGATAGATTTTTTTCAATTTCAATCCCAATTCCTATTTTTCAATGCTTTCTACTAAACACAGCCTATGAGTTCAGTGTCGTGACGTCTGTATCAACAAAGACTAGGACTTCAACTTTCGAGTAATTTCACTGCAATCACCCAGAAGACCTAACAAATTGAAAATCAAGTGGCTGGGACTAACAGATGGTTTTCCAGAATAGGATTTATTTTCCTTTTACTGAATGGTCCCATGCACATCGATACAAAAAAACAAACCAAAGCGAAAAGACAGAGAGAAAAGGACACAAACTGTAGGCCTCCCTTGCCGGGGAGAAGACTTGACTGGCAAAATTTGCCAGGGTGCAAAAGAAATAAAAATTGAAGGGGACTGAAAAACGAAGACAAGAGAAATAAGGCAAAACCTCTGGAATCGATTCATTACCCAAAACTGCTAGCTAAAATAGGCGGAACTGAAAATCAAATAAAGATGAGCAAGGACTTCAGAGACTAAACCATGAAATCAGGTTCAAAAGATATGAGTAGTGGGACCCACTAACTAATGAATGTAACAGTGATCTATGAGAACCCAGAAAATTGAAAGCTTAAGAAGTGCGGCCATCTTCCCACTTCCACTTCGAGAAAAGAATCCTCTTTTAAGGTTCCTGTTATCACATGATCATCATATATTGTATAGCAAAACAAAAAACGCAGTGAGAAAGAGAGAGAGGACCTGGTGTTGGAGGTTGCGGAAGACGAGGAGGGATGAAAGGAAAGAGAGGAAGGGGAAGGAGTATATATAGGGCAAAGGGGGACTCATGTGTCAGCGGTATCTAGGGGTATATGCCCTCATTCATTTGGGTCAACGTCCTCTCTCTCTCTCTCTAATTATATCGACCGAATATGTGTAAGTTAACGGCCTGATTTATCTTTCGATTTTTAGTTGTTGTGCCACCTCCGGTTGTTTTCATAATATTCTTATATGAGATGAATATTGAATAACAGTTTTCTGCCAAAGAATATTGAATAACTCGATCGTCATAAAATTGAATACAATAATAATATTATAAATGCATATTATTTGAGTTGATTAAATTGCTTTGGCCAAAAAAAATTAGGTAATGTTCCATGATAAAACTAGCTTCATTCCAGAAAGTGTTCTCGTTTGTTAATAGGAAAAATGGAAGATGCTAATAGATATATAGCCGGATTCTCTCGGAAATAAGATCAAGATCGTGAACTTCCTAAGAATTCTCTTATGAAGATCATAGGGATTATTTCCCAGTACATGATTCACCACCACCACCACCATCATATCATATATAAGAATTTCATCGAAGTCTGTTTATTTACGTACCCCGCACCTCAAAATTAAATCAAAGAAAAACGCCTGAATTTTTATGTTATATATATATATTATATATTTATATGAGACTTCTGAGTTGTGACTATAAAAAAAATTAAATGTAAGTTTATTAAATACGTAACGGGTCTATATATTATTAACTGAAACATTGCCTTCTAAGGCACGTGACGCGAAAATTTTTGAAATATAATCAGAATAATGGAATATATCTTCGAGAAACCTTAATTTGAGTTATAAGAATGTTCAAAATTTTAATCCAAACAGATTATACAAAATTGAAGTGGAACCCAGATTATTGTTTTATAGAAGGGTGATCCTTTTTTCTGGGAAAATAAACGAAAAAGAAGAGCGAATTTTACCCTACCATTTGGCTATTATAAAAATGGTTTTTGCATGTGGCAATTTTTAACTCACAAATAGAATGGTTTTTGTGCTTGAGGGGAATAAATTGACGGACCCCGCGACTGACATCTGTTACCACATCAGCATCTCACCCCCACATCATTCTTCTCAGAGTTTTTCCAATTTCAAATCTTGAATGGCTGCGAAATATTTTATTATATTTACTTTTTTGGTTATGATCTAATTATTGAGTTGATTTAGTCCTAACTATAATACCTATTTCTTATTTTTATCAATTTTTTAATTTTTTTTATAGATACTCCTGTAACCATAATCAAATAAAAGAGGGAAGGAGGACATTAAAAAAAATGATTATAGTGTTTTAGAAAAAATATGCATATTTTTTATAATTAATTAACTTACTTAACTTTTTTAATATAATTAAATTAGTTAAATAGGTCTTATAGTAAAGATTATTTTTATTTTTCCTGCTTCCCGCCAACATTTTGAGCCAATTCAAAACAATAACCTCTGTAATAACCCATAGTTTATGGGAATCTAGATCACCAGAAATCCGAGTAAATAAACTTATATTATTCAACCCAACATGCATGCATGGATAAACTTATCCCGCTGATCATTGTTCACGCTCTATTACATTTAAAGAAATAGCAATAATAAAATATCATGCTCTCTTTATTTTTTTAATATAAGAGTTGGTTAATTAATTTAATGCTATTAAATAAATAATTAGTTTAGTTATTTATAATAAATTTGGTTTTTTTAAATATTTATTTTAATCATGTGGATTATAACTACTCTTAATATAAAAATTCTTTACCTTAATAAAAATCTTTTACCAAGCAGGGAATACGTTGAAAAAATTTGTAAATTTTTTTAAAAAAAAATTAACATCCTATATTTAAAATTAAAATAAATTTCTTGTGTTGCTTCTATAGGATGAAAGATAGTAATTTTTTGGGTTGTGATGCCATTTTCCCATATGGAATTTTTAGTCGGTAGCGCCAATACGCAATATTAATTTTAATTTAATTCAATAAATAGGCCCTTAGTACTGACAGCGAAGCAGTACATGAAATATGCACGACAGGTCGGCTTGATTGTGTGCAAGCGCATTCACACGCCAGGCTGTTCCTCTGCAGATGAACCAGTCAAGTTACAGCATCTGGTTTATGGACGCTCGGTGCTTACGATGATGGCTCACTTCTTTTTAATTAATACCACTTACATTATTCTTTTTATATTTAATATCTGATAATATTTTAAACAGACCTCTAATATAAGAATATTTGAGCCTAGCGGGAAAAAAAAATCTTACAGAATTTGAAATAAATTGCATTTTTCATAAGTTGTCATCTACTGATGTTGATAAATTTTTATTCTTGCCGACCCGTTTTTTTTTTTTAAAAAAATTTCCTTTAAACTATATCGTTGAGAATTTTGGAATCGCAGCTAAAAGAAGTCAACGATTTCATAACGAGGGGTACTTTTATTTTCAAATATTGCATGTATACTGTTTCGACTCGCATCATCATGATCCTTTAGCAACCAATTTTTGTTGGCGCCATATATATATATATATATATATATAGTAATGTTAGTTTACGGAAGACCATGTTTATTTTATTTGCATTTTGGTATAATATTCTCCCTCCATATTTAATGTAATAGTTATTTAACTGATGTGAGTAGATTAAGAAATTAAATAAATTAGCAATACAATGATGTACCGTGATTATATTATATTTTAGTTTATAAATTACATAAATTAGTTTGAAAAATGAAAAATACTAAATTCAATCCTTCAACTAATTCTGATATTAAGAGAGGGAGAAAATATTACTGTTAATATTAATAATGATTAGTGAGTAAATTAATAAGAAAAAGAGAAACAAAACAATGATTAATAATGCCACACACTAAGCTTAGTTAGCACATCCAGATGCGTAACGGCCAGGACTGTCGCTGTATCATCACTCGTCAGCAGTGTCGTCAGCCATCACGGGCATTTCCTCTGACCCGCGCCCAAGTCCCCCAAGTTGCCCCATTTGTTACCGGTTTGCTGTCTTTCTCCAATCTTCCCTCTCCTTTACCTTTCAGATTTGCCCCTCAATTTTTTTATTGTTTTGCACAAAGAAAAACTATCATTCATTATCATTACAAAACGTCTCAGCCAATACCTCGTTTACAAGCTGTCTTGTCAGAACAAAGAAGATCAAAAAGAGGGGATGGAGGGCAAATGCCCCAACCAAAAGAGCTCATCCCCTTACAACCAGATTTGGCAAGCCAAATCAGCCACCAAATTACAAGATCTAGGAGTGTGATCTAAAGAAAAGTCAGCATTAGACTTGAACAAAACTTGTAAATCATTAACCGAATTATTTACTTGCCACTCAGGACACGAAGCCTTTCCATTAACTGCCGGTACCAGCTGCAGACAATCCCACTCCATCTGCACTTTTTCCAAGTTACAGCGAAATCTGGAGAGCTCCGGCCTCACTTCCAAAAGCTAAATTAGCTTCACCTGAACAGCAGAAAAGTCCACAACCTGCCAAAAGAATCCGAAGGACAAAACCGTTTCATGCTTACATTCAACTCAGGCCCCTTTTGTCTTTCTCTTCTGCAGATGGACGCTCCGCCTCCAAGTTGTCGACTGCTCATGCGCTATATATGCTTTGGTAATTGGATAAACAAAGCGATGGAATTAAGCAATCAACTTTATTTCTTTAAAAAAAAAAAAAATCATCCATGGATCTTACTAGCTCATCATCGCAGTACATGGATTGCTTTCTTTTTTTTTTAAACAATTGAATAAAAGGTGAGCACAATATACTGAACTCTTTGAAGGTCAAATCAAACTGAAATTAAGATGGAACGCGCACAGATAAGAAAAAGATGATCTCTTGTGGTGTCTAGAAAGTGTAAAAACATCTGGGGTGACGTCGAGAAAGGAAATCATCAGCAAAGTTTAATTGGTATTACTGAATTAGACCTATTGAAATTAGTAGAATGGCAAAATTATCCTTAAATAAAACTATGTGTTTTGAGTTTAAAAAAATTGATGAAATACCCAAAATTTCTCATCTCATTTGCTAAGTAATTAAGATTTTTTAAAAAGATTTAGTCACCTTCAATTAACTTCTTTAATCCACCAGATCAAGTTAAAGACTTAATTCACAAAAGGCAGCAAGATCCAATAAAGAGAAATATTCTTCTGATTCTAAATATAAGATCCATTTTACAGTATAAATTACACTATAAAATAGATCTTATATTTAGGACCGGAAGAATATAATATAAGGTTGAGGGTTCTACTCTTGCCATCATATGAGTGCGTGAGTTTGGATGTGTATATGTTAAAGTTGCCCGTCGTGGGAAAAAAAAATCAAGAGAAACAAGAATCAAGCAACTATATGCGACAAATCTTTATTCAATATAATTGAGTAGCACCCAAAGTGATATACAAATACTCCTTGGTTCTTAATATAAGACCCATTTAACTAATTTGATTAGATTAAGGAAGTTAGTTAATTAGTTTATTATAAGAAATGTGACACATTTTCCTAAA
>NW_021637653.1:0-84623 GCF_004799145.2 Neltuma alba | reverse complement strand
ATTTTACAAAAATAAATATATAAAAAAATTTATCTCGATTTGTAAAAAATATATTTAAAGACACTTTATGTGAAGGTGATGCCAAACACCTCCTTATAAGCATTGCAGATAGAAACAAGACAAAAAGGATCTCATCCCCATATAATAGCCATAGAAGATTAAGATAGAAAAGCTGTGGAAACAAAGGAAAGCGATGCACTTGTAGCCGAGAGAAAAGTCGGAGGACACGAGACAGAAATAAAAATATGCAAATCTTACAGATATCACAGAACATATCTTCACATGGTAAAACAGAACCGGATATCATCATACCAACTGAAATTCAGATTCTGAGAGATGTTCAATGAAAAACCAAAAAGGAAAGCCAAGTAAACAAAGAACTTAAAAATCATAACAACAAAGCGTGAGAGGAATTTCAGAAAGACTCAATCACACGGCAAAAGATTGTCCTTTTAACAAATCTTGTTTAACCTTCTATTTCAAAAATAATATGTATCCTTGGAAAAGAAAATAGGAAGCTTGGAACTTTAGGAGAGTAGGCAAGAACAACATGATAGAGATGGAAAATTGAGGACGAAATTATCAGCCCAACCCACTGTCAAGAAAGAGTAAATGAACCGAAAAAAATGGGGGGGGGGGGGAAAACAGAGCAGTACATACCTGAGAGAGAGAAAAAGCGATTTCGCGCTTCGCTTTTGACGTTCAGAAGCTTACGGTGTACATGAACAGTGATGAGGAAAGAGAGTGGCAGAGCACAAGAACCGAAATGTTATGTAGAGGAAATAGAGAGAACAACAGCGGGGAGAAGCCAGTGGGATTTTTGTATTAAGCGTTTTTGACAGGAAACAAAGAAAAATGAGAGGTGTGAGATGGAGAAAGAAACCGAGTGGGGAGGGAAAAGAAATGTTAAGGATGAAGCATGGAGGGCAGGTGAGGGGGCAAGGCTCCGTATTTAATGCGAGCCATGGCCTGTTCGTGGTGAGTAACAATCTGAAGGAAGAGAATCTCTTTTTAACTGCAGAATATTCTTGTTTTTCACATGCCGCCCTTTCTTTTTAGTTTTTAGCCTTCGTAATCTAACTTAACTTTCCTTTTTCTTCTAAAGACTCGTTCTTTTTATAAGAGTAATCAGATCTTCTCTTATCACGCCCCGTGAATATTCAAGTATATTCCTGAGGAGGTGTACTCAGATTCAGAGAAGCTTGCTATGGTTGAGAGAGTTTTCTATTTTTGGAAAGATGTGTTGGGTTGCCTATTTTGAGAAAAGATATAATTGCTGTAGAGAGTTAATTCATCACTTAATTGTGGACATTGAAGGGTTTCTGTAAATATGCACATCAGCGCACCCTTATTATAAACCTACTCTAGTTATCATCCGTGGTCCAAAAATAATAGTTATAACAACAAAACTATATCATTAAATATATCTTGCTCTCCTTAGACCCAAGTTTTTTTTTTATACTAAAATTTAAGTGAGTTGGATCACAGGAACTCATTAGAACCAGACATATCTCTATACTCAAAAATATTTATAGAAATACTTATAATTGTTTATCAACAAAGTTCTTATATCAATATTAGAATTTGAACTCACGGTTGTGTGAGTTATAAACCGACTTTTTATTAACTGAACCAACTCTTTTTAAATTTTTTTTTTTTTTACGTGCCTGTGGCGTTGGGGTTGGTTGTTAGAGCGATAGCCTAGGCTTGTGTGTCAACACAAGACCCGCCCTGACATGCGTGGGCAGATTTCGAGCATCGTGACACCTTCGACCTACTCTTGCTCAAGACTTGTGTCAACCAGATAGGGTGAGTTATGGGTTAACCTTGCATTTTGATGTTCTGTCCCAAAAGGGAGAAGAAGGTGGTGGGGAGCTTCGTCCAGGCTTCCATGTGCCTGGAGGGTCCAATGATTTGAAGACGGAAGAAAATTCTAAACGTACTGAATATGACCCCCCCATCCACTACTAATGCACTTCGCAATAACCTTCCTTCCTTCAAGGGTCATTTGATTTGGGATTCATATATGCTCTCATCCTGGGCTGTTAATGGGTATAGAATGGAATCAACTATACTCCGTCTTTGATATTCTCAAATTCATAGAAAACATGTAACATTCTGCACATCATTGAAATAATATCTACAATGAAATATAAAAGTACACTTTTCCAAATGCTCATCACAGGGCACCTTCATTCACTCGCACCAGAATTTAAGGAAGATTGCTAAGTGATTATTTAATTCTTTTAAAATAACAAAAATAATTTCGTCATATTTAAATAACAAATTACATCGATATACATTATACGCGCACACATATAGATTTTTTTGTTAGGACGTTCTTTAATTGCACATTTTAAATTATCACAATATATTCCTTAATCTATTTATAAGATATTTAACATGTTTCACATTAATTGAGAAAAACTTTAAATCATATTAACTGTGTCTTAGAATATAACAAACATCTCTCGACTTTATTACTATTTAATATATATATTAAAAATAACAATTTATATTATAATAAAATAATAAATGAATGACAAAATAATATATTCATGTTAAAAATTTAATAATGTGGCTTATAAATATGAATAAAAACATTTTTTTCTCTTTATTTTAAATAGTATTAGAGAATATTTTTTATAACTTCTGGTCCTTTATATAAAAACTAGTTAAAAATTGAATTTAATTATAAATATAAAATTTCAATCCTCTTTACTTCTAATATTTATCTTTTTCTTCTTAAATAATTCATATAATAATAGTACATGTTAAATAATTTTCTTTAAGAGACAATTTCAATACACAATGCACATGATTAGTAAATTATACATTTATTTATTATAACTAACTAACTAATCTAATTAATTTTTAATTTTCATAAATTAATTATTTAACTTTTATATTCCATTAAGCATGAAGTAGTATTATAAAAAATTAGCTGACTTAAATCTAAGAGCTGACCCGGGGCAAATTTTACGAATCAAAACTTAAAGACTAAAGTATATATTTGATCCTTTAACTTCATGTAAGGTTTTAGTTTAATTTCTTAACTTAAAAAAATACTTTTAATCCTTTAATCCTAAAATTATTAGTCTTAAATGATGTTTTTTTGTAACAATATAGTTATTCTGAATATTAAACTTAATATATTAGCATTTAGTATTGTTTTATTAGTATTCAAAAGCTTAATATTATTATTTTTGTTAATAGTTTTAATGGCAGAGGACTAAAAATTTATTTTTTAAAGTTAAGGAATCAAAATAAAACCTTGTATAAAATTAAAAGACTAAAAATATACTTTAACAAGACTCAAAAGTAGTTTTAAAAAAAAAGTGCCGGTGTCTTCTATTGGTGCGTTGTAATATAAACGCTATTGCCGTGTCGTAACATGCGACACAAGGCATTTTGAGAGGAAAAATGTATATGATAAGTTAGTTTATAATTTAGGAGTTATTTGACCAATCTGTCAAATGGCTTATAGATATTTGTCATAACTCTTGACCAATATGACTTATGCGTCAAAATTTTTTTTTTTTATAAAAAAACATGATTATAAAAACACTTAAAATTTACTTATGTTTTGTACAGAAGTAGCTTTTTAGAATTAAAAGACATTTTTATTCTTACATTTATGTTGTTCTTTTGCTTTTTTCTATATATTTTTATGCTTTCCAGTCAATTTTTAGTTATTTATTTTATATTTTTCTTACATGAAAATAATTTTTATAATATTTTATTTTTTAATATTTACATAAATTATGTAAAATATATCATCTAATTAATTATGTAATATTATTTGATTAAAAAAATTTCATATTACTATGATTTCTCATTTAAATATATTTTATTCATTAAATACAAATTTTTTATTATAATAATTTAAAGGCTAAAGTATATATTTGGTCCTTTAACTTTATGTAAGATTTTAGTTTGGTCCCTTAATTTTAAAAAAAGTATACTTTTAATCCTTAACTCAAAATTATTAGTTTTAAATGATAATTTTTTATAATAGCTATGGTTGTTTGGAATATTAAACTTAATATGTTAGTATTTAGTAATGTTTTATTAGTATTCAAAAGCTCAATATCATCATTTTTTTTTGTTAACAGTTTTAGGATTAGATGACTAAAAGTTTACTTTTTAAAGTTAAGAGATCAAAATGAAACCTTGTATAAAGGACTAAAAGTATACTTTAGCCTAATTTAAAATTATTATATTTTGTAAATTTATATTTTTAATATTTTTATTATTTAATAAAAATCATCATTCTACAAACTAAACTTACTCATTCAATCATAATCCAAATAACTTTTTAATTTTACAAGTTACTTTTTATAAAAGTGAATCTAAATATAAATCACATTACTCAATTATAATTTTTATTCAATATGATTTTTTTAAAAATCAGTTTAAAAATAAGTTGCTTTTTCTAATTTATTTGCACATCCTTTCACTGTTCTTACTCTTTGGTTCTAACAACCACCCAAGTATTTTTTTATTATTTTTTTTAAGACAACAAAGATATACTTTTTGACATCTTAAACAAAAATATTATGAGAACAGAACATAATCCTAGTACACTAATGTCAGATACGGGAAGAAATATGAATTTTTTTTTTGTTTTGCCAACAGAAAGAAACATGAATTTGACCGGCACTAAAAGGGAACAGTCAACGGGTCAGCGAGCAGGTGAAAGAACCTTAATTATGGAGAGTGTGAAAGCAAGGGAGCCCCCGTACCTAAAATTTGTGAGTAACGTGCTTGCTAGTGGCGTCCCACCCCATCCTTTCTTCTTTTTTTCATATTTACTGTACTATTTTGTGATGTGACCATCTTTATGGTATCGTCTCTTCATTATTTTCTTGTCCTTTTCTAGTTTCAATCTCACCCCATCCATCCCCTCCTCACTTCCTTATCTTTTAAAATTTAATATTTTGCCGGTAATGACACTAAGCTGTTTCAGATTAGGGCTGACAAAACTAACGTTTACTTTGATTGATTTTTGCAAATTAGAGTGGAGACAACAGTTAATTAACGATGTAATATAATTTAGGTTTAGATGAACTTTTATAAAAACAATAGCCTAACTAACAAAAATTTGCTTGAATGATATCAGAATTTTCTTTTTAAAATGTCAAAAGCTAAAAAAATAAAAAAGGAAAAAATTTGTTTTAATTTGAATTTTTTTTAGCTTAAAGTCAGTTGCTCCAAAAATAATTTTTCATCCAATTAGCTTTTTTTAATATCATTAATATCACTTGCGCCTCTTATGCATTTGTGGGAGAGATCAGAATGGACCCCGACTATTATTATTATTATTATCATCATCAGAGAGAGGACGGGCACTCCAATATCTATCTTCAGAGTGTGTTGACCCGTTTGGGCAGCCTACTTTGACTTTGAATGCGACTGCGTTGTAATGCGGGCAGCCTATCCTGTAACCGTTTTCTTTTTTTAAAATAATAAATAAATTTGATGCATATCATTTAATAGATGGCTTACAGCTTACAAGAAAACCTCGCTGGATGAACTCCGTGGATTCTCAAACGAAACAATACCCCATGCTTTTCAAGCGATATATGAAAGAGTTTTATCTAAACTTACATAAATATATTTATAAAATTTTTTTACTGTCCTGCCAAACAGGACTTAAGCCTGTAGAACACGAAACCACAAGAAGTTTTGAACTCCACCACTCTGATAACATATAGAGTAGTACTTCCTCCGCTTTTATTTATAAGTTTTAAATTTGAAAAGAGGTATAGTTTATTATATAAGCTTTAATTTGAGATTTATCTTAACATTTAATGTATTTTTTATTTTGTCCTTAATTATTTATTCTCTCTCATTTGTTATACTCTCCCTCATCACATTTCTCCACACATCTTCTTTCATCATTTTTCTTATTTATTATAAGGACATATTTGAAAATAAATTTATATTTTTAACTTATTATTTTTTTAAACTAATTTTAACTATTAGTTTATTATTCGTAAATTAATTATTTAAAACTTAAAATAAGAAGAGTATTTTATTTTGGTTCTGGATATAAAGTTTTATTATCCCAAAGATTACGCGCTTGTGTGTTCTCTGTTTCTATATACAAAGAGAGAGTGAAATTCTCAGTCCAAATCTTAATCTGCATATAAGGCTCTTGTTTTTCCCCTTTTTAAAGACAAAGCTATAAAAATAACCCATATGAGAAATAAAAACTAATGATGAAAACTTATCTTTTAGATCCTACTTCCATTGTAATTTAATTCTCAATTCATGACTCGGTATTTTTTGTTCTTATAGTTTTGATCCACTCATAACGTGAATCTTGAGTTTTAACTCACCGCAACTCATTTCTGATAATTTTGACTATTTACAACTTTAGTTTCTGAATTTTATGGGATATATAACTTTATTTTCTAAAATATATATAGGAATTAATATTTTAAATTTTTAAACTATAAAGATTGAGTTGTATTAAATCAAATTTACAGATTAAGTTGTAAGAAGTCAAAATTTAAAATTTCAAAACTATACTAAAAAAAAAGGATAAATTTTCTGAAGAGTATTTCTTTTTATTTATTTTACACACACCGATCCCTTACCCATGGGAAGGGCCTTTCACACTCATCATCACGCCCAACCTACAGTGAAAATCCGCTCTGCGTCTGGGATTCGACCTCGGAACCTGCAAGTGATGCCATCACCCCCTTTGGCTTTGGGTTGCGTATATATTTGGAAAAATTATAATAAGATTTTAAAAAATAATTATAAAATAAGTCTTAAAAACTTATTTTTTATTCTGAAACTTATTATTGCTGTTTAAATTGTTATTAAATTTTTTAATAATTATCTATATTTCTTGAAATCTTATTCCCATTCTCCTTGTATACTTTGGCTGCCACTTTAACAAAAGTAGGAAAGCAAAAGATTCGTCACGGGTTTGCTAGCCACCAGAGCTTGGCTAACATTTCACGCAACAGTTCTTGTCAGTACATTATCAATGGTGCTAGCTTTTCAACTTAGTCCATTCACTTGTGGGCGCTAAATTTCTCAACAAAAAACCAATTACCCATTTGATCCGTCCACACCCCCAAAACCAGTTTTATCCTTCTCCAATACTCCCATCACCAAGCAAAATTCTGCTCTCTGATGTGGACCCACAACCCCCAAATCAAAGAAGCTCATTCATACATGTTGCCATGCAAATTTATATTCTGCTTTTTGTTGTATCTTGGTATTGTAAAATTTGCTATGGAAAATAGGTAAGTATAATAACTAGCTACTTGCAGTATGTCAACACTTGAACGAAAAAACAGAGTCAAAACTTGAAATTATAAATATTCTAAACTTCAGCTTACCTTTTACACAAATGCAGTTTTAAATCCCTCGAAACTAACAAATATCACAACGTATCACTATGGAAGCCCCACATTGAAATCATGAAATCATCTCTGCTTAAAACTTCGAATAAGCTTGTTCAAATAAACTGAATAGTTTTCTTGTTCTTTAGAAATCATCTCCAAGAGACACTTCTCATAGGAGTTTAAGACCTTGACGAGGATTCTTTCTTGGAAACCCATCCTTCAATTCTTAGCCTAGTAATGGATCAAAGTCATAGGCCTTTCGTCTTGTATGTTGTATGGTCCTTGGGTGAATTTGCTGATGATAAGTGCTGCTTGCCATGTCTGATTCTGATTGGGTTGTCATACAACTAAATTGAATCACATTCATGAATTCCCATCCTGTATTATAACATGCATTTATACATAAAAGTGTAAGATTAGGGTCTTAGCACATGATAAATACGGTAATAACGAGACATTAATTAAATTTTGAACAAAGAAAAGAGAAAACAGGAGTCAACACGAGCACGAAAGAGTGAGGTTGGCTGCATTAGATTAGGGTGTCATCGTTCTACCCTGTTCAACCCTTGTGGGGACTCCATTTTCACAGGAATCTCACTCCTTTTATTGACTTCGTAAACTCAATCCCTGCAAAACTACTTACCTTTGTTGGGAATATATGTATATAAAACGTAACGATCGACGACCCATAAAAATTCTTCAAAATTTTAATATGTGATTTGAAACCCGCTTGCTTACATACATTTTTATGAAACTTCAGAGCCATTGAAGAGGACGCTCTTCCGGGCTCAGCAAAAATATAATAGGAAGCTTTACTTTTGAGATGGGATCCCTATCATTATGTACATATCTATTTCTTTTTTTGTTTACTTCAAGCAACGACATAATATCACCTTAATAGTGGACTTGGTGGAGATTAGTCATGCGGCAACAATGATACATAGTGGAGAAAGGACCGTGTGATTTGAAACACAAACCCAGAAAATAGAAAAGTCTCAGCTTTGGCAACTGAGGAAGACGAAGTGGAGAGGCAATGATGATAGCTACCAACCCATTGAGTTCAATTTCAAGTTCCAAACCCAATTTTGGTGGTGCCCTTCTCAAGACATATAATCAGTAATAGTTGACTAAAGTCACAAACCTACCACTGGGGTGTACCTAATAACTAAGTGCCCTCTACCTAATTACCATTGTTGGTGCCCTTTATTCAGGTTGTGCCATTTAGATGAACCTTAATTATGAAACAAAACGATCTTCAAAAGGATACCTCGATCAGTCTGATTCATACAACATCGTTTTATTTAGCTTAAAAGTGTTACATTCACATTTTAGTTATGAATGTGATGTTAAACAAATAAGCCAATCAAGTTTACTGCTCCCCTTGTCAGTTTTCTATTAGTAGTTTCTTCAACAACAAAATGACACATCCCCTGTCATTTTAATCCTCCTCGTTCTATTCAATTATTTTCTTGTGCAGTTCTATTTGTTCATTAATACCTAAATTCGACTCTTAGCTTCATTTTGAGACCTGAGACAGGGGAATATGACAAATTATAAAATCATATAAAAATATTAACACAACTGAAGATCAAAATTAAGCTCTTTAGATGCCATTTTTTGCAAAGAAAAAAAGTTTTGCTGCAAAAATGCCCTTTCTAGGGATCCCCCATTGGCATTGGCCGTCCATCGTAAAATAGTCACTGATGAGATTTCCAATCGCCAATAATAGACTGTCGGTGCTTGCATGTTTTTATTAAACGCCAAATTATTTTTGCCCATCCATTTTTTTTGAATAAAATCATTCAAGGACCTTCGCCCTTTTCTGATATTTCAAAATTTATGATCTCTAATTGTAATTAATATTCATTTTCGTGGTTTGCAATCGTTATTTTCCCGTCATATTATTTGAAAAATCTCATCATCACCTCGCGGGCTGGCTAACTCAGGTGGTGGGGTAATAAACCACATCGTTTCGTTTGTTTTCCTAATGGTCTACTTCGGCTGTGTTAGGCCCGGTTTACTGGGCCCATGGCCCAAGAGTGTGAAAGTAACAAATCCCTATGTATGAAAGTAACCCCAAAAAAAAAAAAGATATGAAACGTAAAGAGTGACATTTCTATAGGAAAATAATAAGAAATATGACATAAAATCCCTAACCACCAAGGTTGAGATTTCAATCTTGTTGATGCAAGCGACTATATTGAAAGAGCTATCTGATATGAAAGAGCTATCTCATATACGAGCTTGAAAACATTAGAATCTAATCCCACAAAAACTCCCTCTCAAGAGATGATAATCTAAAAACACTGCAAGAAAAATGGTAAAATTATCTCAAAAATCAAAATATTAAATAAATATGGTTCAAGCCGTGCATTCGTGGCGGTAGAATTTGCTAAAATTAGGGACAACCGTGTGGCTCGAGTTTACTTGTCAATCTGGTTCATCAATTCCTATATTTTTACAATCGCTGGCTTGTTTTTGGCAGCGAGCTGGAAACACGCTTGTGTGTGTGTGTGTGTTTCTTTTTTTGGGGGAGGGAGTAGTCTGGATTAAAATTTTGTAAAATCTGTTGGCGTTAATACAATTTTTAATTTTTTTAATTTGTTTTTAGTCTATCAAGTTTTAAATTTTAAATTTTGGTCTCCCAAATTTCTTTTCATTTAAAAGATTTGTTCCTATAATTCAATAAAAGCTTAAAACATTTTGCCTCTTGAGGAACCAAAACTTATAATTTAAAACTTGAGAGACTGAAATCAAAATGAGGATAAATTTAAAAAACCAAGGATTATAGGTTCCATGGATTTTAATTGCAGAAATTTTCACCCGCATCAGAAAATTAAAAAGTCCACGTCCTAAAACAAAATTCCCCAATTAGTAACACCCATTACCCAATTTACACAGATCAAATATGAAAGGAGAAACAAGAAACAAACTTGGACATACATAGCTAGGCACACACCGTAAGTATTGCCTGAGAGAGTTGAAGCATCTCAAAGCAAATATATAAGACATATATCTACATGCATCATTATTACCGATCACACTTGAGCTAAGCCAACCCGCCACTAAAAATTTTCACGATCTACTTAACTTGAACCTCTTTTAATAAACACACACTGGGGCGAACCCCCATTAAACTGGAACTGTCCTGCCAGTCGCAGCTTGCCCAGTTCGCACCACACCTTCTTCACCATCATCGTTCTCCCCACTCAACTCCTCCAGTGATTTGCCTTTTGATTCTGGACCAAGAAGGTGAACAACATCCCAACGAAGTTGATCACAGCAAGCATTATCAGAGAGTATCGAATCCCAATTCCTGGAGGGTACCCTTCGTCAGTCTTTGTAGGGTCTCTGCTCTGTGCCGCATATAAGAAACCAAAAGCACCCACAATCGCTCCCGCTTTTCCTGCAGCAGCTGATATTCCGTGACATGTA
Organism: Neltuma alba; assembly: GCF_004799145.2. NCBI lineage: Eukaryota > Viridiplantae > Streptophyta > Magnoliopsida > Fabales > Fabaceae > Neltuma > Neltuma alba. The sequence continues at coordinate 73,821 of NW_021637653.1, read as the reverse complement.
GACCTTAGCCTTGCTGGGAAAATCTCTGCAGGCACAACGAATGTGGTGGCATTTGGACCAAAGTTGGCGAAGAAGAAGGTGAGGGAGTACATCACAACGAACCCGATTCGGTGGGACTCTAAGGTCCAGTGATGGTATGGTATGCCCAGGGCCAACATGAAGACCGTCATGAAGAAGAAACCCATCAATTGGATGGCGAAACGGCCCATGTAATCAATTAATGCCACTGTGAACCAGTAACCCGGCACGGTACTGCACAGAGCTATGAGTGTCTGAGCTCTTGAAATCTTGTAAACTTCATGAATTGCGTTCATTTCTTTTGCAGGAGGGATCCATCCGATTGCAGAGAAAATGTCCTTCTGGAAAAGGTTCTGACTGTAGAAGGCGATATCCAATAAGAACCAGGTACTAGTGGTTCCCAGCAAATGCAGCCCATGGCGCTTGAGAAATTCCTTGCTGAACAAGCCGAATTTATTGGATTCATTCTCAGCCGCATGCCTATTGACCTTCTCCTCGTCAACCTCAAGTTCGACTTGCAAAACTTTTGACATATCTGTAGTTGCTTGTTTCACATTCCTGGCGACAAGAGCAGTGTACCGGGCTGTCTCTGGCATTTTCATTCGCCAATAGTAGGTGAGAACAGCAGGTAGTGCACCAAACATTAAAACGATGCGCCAAACGTAGTCCAATTCAGGCACGATGGAACCTGCTGGGTCTTCCTCGTAGGTAGGAAGCTTGTACTTATGGTCAAATGCAGCTGAGACAATCAAAGAAACAATCCCTCCAGCCAAGATGCCAAAACCTTGCATGGCAAAGACTGCAGCTATAAAAGCCCCACGAGTCTTCTTGTTGGCATATTCGGACATGATTGTGGCTGAAAGAGGATAGTCCCCTCCGATTCCAAAACCGAGCCAGAATCGGAAGAAACAAAGTGTGGCTATAACAGCCTTTGCGCTGGAGCCAAAAGAGAGGCCTGAGGCAATGGAGCAGACGACCATGAGAATAAGAGTGATACCATAGACCTTCTTTCTGCCCATTTTGTCGCCGAGCCAACCGAAGAATAGCTGGCCCGCCAGAGTGCCACAAAGGGCGACACCAGTCACAGAAGCTGAAACACTGGGCGGCAGAGTTCCCGGCTTTGGTTTGGTAAGATCGGTGTAATATAATCGCCCCAGCAACTTAGTGATGAGGGAGATGCAGAAAAGATCATATGCATCCGTGAAGAAGCCCATCCCGGCAATCACAATCGCTGTGAAGTGGTACCATTGGGTCTTGGCTAAATCAAGCGCAGTAAGTACTCCCAATTGCTCCCCCGCCATCTTAGAGAAGACTCAAAAGGTCTCCTGCATATGAAAACCAGTAATAAGAATCACAGACTATATGCTAGATAACCCCTTGCTAATATTTTTCCCAAACACGTTACGTACTATATGGAAGAGTCATTTTGTTAGCTACGTGACTTGAAAGAATAACTTATGCTCGAGGTTTGGAAGAAATTTAATCAGCAAACGTCGATCGACCCTTATCTAAGGATGACGCATCAACTATTCCTGCCTTGAGACTATTTTATTATTTATATAAAAAAAAAAGGTCCATAGTCAATGGCGGAACAAAGTTGACTAACTCTAACTAATTGGAAAATCCTGTTTGGTAAGAAGTATTAAAAATGAAATATATGAATTTGGGTTGCAATTAGAAAAATTATTAAAATAGTATTTAGTATAAATAATTACTTGTTGTATGAGATTAAGTAAACCCATAGAGGTAGGATTGGGGAATACTACCTCTCCTCATGATATTCCCCAATCCCAAATATGTAGATTTGACTAATCCCATATAACAAGTAATCTCTGATGCTAGGCACTCTTTTGATAGATTTTTTTCAATCTCAATCCCAATTCCTATTTTTCAATGCTTTCTACTAAACACAGCCTATGAGTTCAGCGTCGTGACGTCTGTATCAACAAAGACTAGGACTTCAACTTTCGAGTAATTTCACTGCAATCACCCAGAAGACCTAACAAATTGAAAATCAAGTGGCTGGGACTAACAGATGGTTTTCCAGAATAGGATTTATTTTCCTTTTACTGAACGGTCCCATGCACATCGATACAAAGAAAACAAACCAAAGCGAAAAGACAGAGAGAAAAGGACACAAACTGTAGGCCTCCCTCGCCGGGGAGAAGACTTGACTGGCAAAATTTGCCAGGGTGCAAAAGAAATAAAAATTGAAGGGGACTGAAAAACGAAGACAAGAGAAATAAGGCAAAACCTCTGGAATCGATTCATTACCCAAAACTGCCAGCTAAAATAGGCGGAACTGAAAATCAAATAAAGATGAGCAAGGACTTCAGAGACTAAACCATGAAATCAGGTTCAAAAGATATGAGTAGTGGGACCCACTAACTAATGAATGTAACAGTGATCTATGAGAACCCAGAAAATTGAAAGCTTAAGAAGTGCGGCCATCTTCCCACTTCCACTTCGAGAAAAGAATCCTCTTTTAAGGTTCCTGTTATCACATGATCATCATATATTGTATAGCAAAACAAAAAACGCAGTGAGAAAGAGAGAGAGGACCTGGTGTTGGAGGTTGCGGAAGACGAGGAGGGATGAAAGGAAAGAGAGGAAGGGGAAGGAGTATATATAGGGCAAAGGGGGACTCATGTGTCAGCGGTATCTAGGGGTATATGCCCTCATTCATTTGGGTCAACGTCCTTCTCTCTCTCTCTCTAATTATATCGACCGAATATGTGTAAGTTAACGGCCTGATTTATCTTTCGATTTTTAGTTGTTGTGCCACCTCCGGTTGTTTTCATAATATTCTTATATGAGATGAATATTGAATAACAGTTTTCTGCCAAAGAATATTGAATAACTCGATCGTCATAAAAATTGAATACAATAATAATATTATAAATGCATATTATTTGAGTTGATTAAATTGCTTTGGCACAAAAAAAATTAGGTAATGTTCCATGATAAAACTAGCTTCATTCCAGAAAGTGTTCTCGTTTGTTAATAGGAAAAATGGAAGATGCTAATAGATATATAGCCGGATTCTCTCGGAAATAAGATCAAGATCGTGAACTTCCTAAGAATTCTCTTATGAAGATCATAGGGATTATTTCCCAGTACATGATTCACCACCACCACCACCATCATATCATATATAAGAATTTCATCGAAGTCTGTTTATTTACGTACCCCGCACCTCAAAATTAAATCAAAGAAAAACGCCTGAATTTTTTATGTTATATATATATATATATATTTATATGAGACTTCTGAGTTGTGACTATAAAAAAAATTAAATGTAAGTTTATTAAATACGTAACGGGTCTATATATTATTAACTGAAACATTGCCTTCTAAGGCACGTGACGCGAAAATTTTTGAAATATAATCAGAATAATGGAATATATCTTCGAGAAACCTTAATTTGAGTTATAAGAATGTTCAAAATTTTAATCCAAACAGATTATACAAAATTGAAGTGGAACCCAGATTATTGTTTTATAGAAGGGTGATCCTTTTTTCTGGGAAAATAAACGAAAAAGAAGAGCGAATTTTTCCCTACCAATTTGGCTATTATAAAAATGGTTTTTGCATGTGGCAATTTTTAACTCACAAATAGAATGGTTTTTGTGCTTGAGGGGAATAAATTGACGGACCCCGCGACTGACATCTGTTACCACATCAGCATCTCACCCTCCACATCATTCTTCTCAGAGTTTTTCCAATTTCAAATCTTGAATGGCTGCGAAATATTTTATTATATTCTACTTCTTTGGTTATGATCTAATTATTGAGTTGATTTAGTCCTAACTATAATACCTATTTCTTATTTTTATCAATTTTTTCTAAATTACTTTTATAGATACTCCTGTAACCATAATCAAATAAAAGAGGAAAGGAGGACATTAAGAAAAATGATTATAGTGTTTTAGAAAAAATATGCTATATTTTTTTATAATTAATTAACTTATCTAACTTTCTTAATATAATTAAATTAGTTAAATAGGTCTTATATTAAAGATTATTTTTATTTCTTCCTGCTTCCCGCCAACATTTTGAGCCAATTCAATTCAATAACCTCTGTAATAACCCATAGTTTATGGGGAATCTAGATCACCAGAAATCCGAGTAAATAAACTTATATTATTCAACCCAACATGCATGCATGATAAACTTATCCCGCTGATCATTGTTCACGCTCTATTAACATTTAAAGAAATAGCAATAATAAAATATCATGCTCTCTTTATTTTTTTAATATAAGAGTTGGTTAATTAATTTAATGCTATTAAATAAATAATTAGTTTAGTTATTTATAATAAATTTGGGTTTTTTAAATATTTATTTTAATCATGTGGATTATAAGTTTATAACTACTCTTAATATAAAAATTCTTTACCTTAATAAAAATCTTTTACCAAGCAGGGAATACGTTGAAAAAATTTGTAAATTTTTTTTAAAAAAATTAACATCCTATATTTAAAATTAAAATAAATTTCTTGTGTTGCTTCTATAGGATGAAAGATAGTAATTTTTTGGGTTGTGATGCCATTTTCCCATATGGAATTTTTAGTCGGTAGCGCCAATACGCAATATTAATTTTAATTTAATTCAATAAATAGGCCCTTAGTACTGACAGCGAAGCAGTACATGAAATATGCACGACAGGTCGGCTTGATTGTGCGCATTCACACGCTAGGCTGTTCCTCTGCAGATGAACCAGTCAAGTTACAGCATCTGGTTTATGGACGCTCGGTGCTTACGATGATGGCTCACTTCTTTTTAATTAATACCACTTACATTATTCTTTTTATATTTAATATCTGATAATATTTTAAACAGACCTCTAATATAAGAATATTTGAGCCTAGCGGAAAAAAAAATCTTACAGAATTTGAAATAAATTGCATTTTTCATAAGTTGTCATCGATGTTGATAAATTTTTATTCTTGCCGACCCGTTTTTTTTTAAAAAAATTTCCTTTAAACTATATCGTTGAGAATTTTGGAATCGCAGCTAAAAGAAGTCAACGATTTCATAACGAGGGGTACTTTTATTTTCAAATATTGCATGTATACTGTTTCGACTCGCATCATCATGATCCTTTAGCAACCAATTTTTGTTGGCGCCATATATATATATATATATATATATATATATATATAGAGTAATGTTAGTTTACGGAAGACCATGTTTATTTTATTTGCATTTTGGTATAATATTCTCCCTCCATATTTAATGTAATAGTTATTTAACTGATGTGAGTAGATTAAGAAATTAAATAAATTAGCAATACAATGATGTACCGTGATTATATTATATTTTAGTTTATAAATTACATAAATTAGTTTGAAAAATGAAAAATACTAAATTCAATCCTTCAACTAATTCTGATATTAAGAGAGGGAGAAAATATTACTGTTAATATTAATAATGATTAGTGAGTAAATTAATAAGAAAAAGAGAAACAAAACAATGATTAATAATGCCACACACTAAGCTTAGTTAGCACATCCAGATGCGTAACGGCCAGGACTGTCGCTGTATCATCACTCGTCAGCAGTGTCGTCAGCCATCACGGGCATTTCCTCTGACCCGCGCCCAAGTCCCCCAAGTTGCCCCATTTGTTACCGGTTTGCTGTCTTTCTCCAATCTTCCCTCTCCTTTACCTTTCAGATTTGCCCCTCAATTTTTTTATTGTGTTGCACAAAGAAAAACTATCATTCATTATTCATTACAAAACGTCTCAGCCAATACCTCGTTTACAAGCTGTCTTGTCAGAACAAAGAAGATCAAAAAGAGGGGATGGAGGGCAAATGCCCCAACCAAAAGAGCTCATCCCCTTGCAACAAGATTTGGCAAGCCAATCAGCCACCAAATTACAAGATGTAGGAGTGTGATCTAAAGAAAAGTCAGCATTAGACTTAAACAAAACTTGTAAATCATTAACCAAATTATTTACTTGCCACTCAGGACACGAAGCCTTTCCATTAACTGCCGGTACCAGCTGCAGACAATCCCACTCCATCTGCACTTTTTCCAAGTTACAGCGAAATCTGGAGAGCTCCGGCCTCACTTCCAAAAGCTAAATTAGCTTCACCTGAACAGCAGAAAAGTCCACAACCTGCCAAAAGAATCCGAAGGACAAAACCGTTTCATGCTTACATTCAACTCAGGCCCCTTTTGTCTTTCTCTTCTGCAGATGGACGCTCCGCCTCCAAGTTGTCGACTGCTCATGCGCTATATATGCTTTGGTAATTGGATAAACAAAGCGATGGAATTAAGCAATCAACTTTATTTCTTTAAAAAAAAAAAATCATCCATGGATCTTACTAGCTCATCATCGCAGTACATGGATTGCTTTCTTTTTTTTTTAAACAATTGAATAAAAGGTGAGCACAATATACTGAACTCTTTGAAGGTCAAATCAAACTGAAATTAAGATGGAACGCGCACAGATAAGAAAAAGATGATCTCTTGTGGTGTCTAGAAAGTGTAAAAACATCTGGGGTGACGTCGAGAAAGGAAATCATCAGCAAAGTTTAATTGGTATTACTGAATTAGACCTATTGAAATTAGTAGAATGGCAAAATTATCCTTAAATAAAACTATGTGTTTTGAGTTTAAAAAAATTGATGAAATACCCAAAATTTCTCATCTCATTTGCTAAGTAATTAAGATTTTTTAAAAAGATTTAGTCACCTTCAATTAACTTCTTTAATCCACCAGATCAAGTTAAAGACTTAATTCACAAAAGGCAGCAAGATCCAATAAAGAGAAATATTCTTCTGATTCTAAATATAAGATCCATTTTACAGTATAAATTACACTATAAAATAGATCTTATATTTAGGACCGGAATAATATAATATAAGGTTGAGGGTTCTACTCTTGCCATCATATGAGTGCGTGAGTTTGGATGTGTATATGTTAAAGTTGCCCGTCGTGGGAAAAAAAAAATCAAGAGAAACAAGAATCAAGCAACTATATGCGACAAATCTTTATTCAATATAATTGAGTAGCACCCAAAGTGATATACAAATACTCCTCTGGTTCTTAATATAAGACCCATTTAACTAATTTGATTAGATTAAGGAAGTTAGTTAAATTAGTTTATTATAAGAAATGTGACACATTTTTCCTAAAACACCATAATCATCTTTTTTAATATCACATCTCCCTCTTCTACTTAATTATGGTTGAGAGAGTATCTATATGGGTAATTTAGAGAAAATTGATAAATATGATAAATTGACCTTATATTTAGGATCAAAACCAACTCAACAATTGGATCCTATATTAAGGACCGGAGAAGTATATATATATTGAGAAAAAAGTGGCAAACATGGGCATATACACAGCGTAAATGCCTGGAGATTTGAAGCATCTCAGAGCAAATATGCAATATCTGCATACATCATTATTCATCCATCACACACATTAGCTAGCCAATCCAGTACTGAAACTTAAATTTTCACGTACGAACTATATACCATAATAATTTGAAGCTCTTAAAGAAAACAAACAAAATCATACAAATCAAACTGGAACTGTCCTGCCAGAACCTGCATGCTCAATTCCCTCTGCACCTCCTTCGCCATCATTCTCCCTACCCAACTCCTCCAGTGATTTACCTTTTGATTCTGGCACCAAAAAGGTGAACAACATCCCAACGAAGTTGATCACAGCAAGCGTTATCAAAGAGTATCGAATCCCAATTCCTGGAGGGTACCCTTCATCAGTCTTTTTAGGATCTCTGCTCTGTGCAGCATATAAGAACCCAAAAGCACCCACAATCGCTCCCGCTTTTCCAGCAGCAGCTGAGATTCCATGACACGTAGACCTTAGCCTTGCTGGGAAAATCTCTGCTGGCACAACGAATGTGGTGGCATTTGGACCAAAGTTGGCGAAGAAGAAGGTGAGGGAGTACATCACAACGAACCCGATTCGGTTGGGCTTTAAGGTCCAGTGATGGTATGGTATGCCCAGGGCCAACATGAAGACTGTCATAAAGAAGAAACCCATCAATTGGATTGCGAACCGACCCATGTAATCAATTAATGCCACTGTGAACCAGTACCCCGGCACGGTACTGCACAGAGCTATGAGTGTCTGAGCTCTTGAAATCTTGTAAACTTCATGAATCGCGTTCATTTCTTTTGCAGGAGGGATCCATCCGATTGCAGAGAAAATGTCCTTCTGGAAAAGGTTCTGACTGTAGAAGGCGATATCCAATAAGAACCATGTACTAGTGGTTCCCAGCAAATGCAGCCCATGGCGCTTGAGAAATTCCTTGCTGAACAAGCCGAATTTATTGGATTCATTCTCAGCCGCATGCCTAGTGACCTTCTCCTAGTCAACCTCAAGTTCGACTTGCAAAACTTTTGACATATCTTTGGCTGCTTGTTTCACATTGTTGGCGACGAGAGCAGTGTAACGAGCTGTCTCCGGCATTTTCATTCGCCAGTAGTAGGTAAGGGCAGCAGGTAAAGCGCCAACCATTAGAACTATACGCCAAACGTAGTCGAGTTCAGGTACCATGGATCCTGCTGGGTCTTCCTCGTAGGTAGGAAGCTTGTACTTGCGGTCAAATCCGGCTGAGACAATCAAAGCGACAATACCTCCAGCCAAGATCCCAAAACCTTGCATGGCAAAGACTGCAGCTATAAAAGCCCCACGGGTCTTCTTGTTGGCATATTCGGACATGATTGTGGCTGAAAGAGGATAGTCCCCACCAATTCCAAAACCAAGCCAAAATCGGAAGAAACAAAGTGCGATCATAACACCGTTTGCACTGGAGCCGAAAGAAAGGCCCGAGCCGATAGAGCAGACGACCATGAGAATGAGAGTGAGACCATAGACCTTCTTTCTGCCCGTTTTGTCGCCGAGCCAACCGAAGAATAGCTGGCCAGCCAATGTGCCACATAGTGCAACACCAGTCACAGAAGCTGAGACACTGGGTGGCAAAGTCCCTGGCTTTGGTTTTGTAATATCAGTGTAGTATATTCGTCCAAGCAGCTTAGTGATGAGGGAGATGCAGAAAAGATCATATGCATCCGTGAAGAAGCCCATCCCGGCAATCACAATCGTCGTAAAGTGGTACCATTGGGTCTTTGCCAAATCAAGCGCAGTTAGCACTCCTTGTTGCTCACCAGCCATCAGTAAGACAACTCAAACTTAAAGGTCTCCAGTACAAGAACCAATAATAAGAGTTGCAAACGATATGATAGATAAGCTAGCATTTTTCATAAATGGCTTGCGGACTATTCTGTTAGTTACACGAAAAATGTTTAGGGAGGTTTGGAAGAGTTCCAGCAAAGAGTGACCCTTACCTGAGGATGATGCAACAGATGCATTCAACCATGCCAACCTTGAGATTACTCTATTCATTTCAGAATATATTATTCTAACTTAACCAACAGGTGTTTAAATATGGGTAAAATTTAAAATCTGTTTCATTTTCTTGCACGGAGTCGATAATAACCACTTCTCTTTAATTCGTAGGGAGTGTGAGTGATGAATGTAGAAAGTATAAGCTTATTGAGGGGATCGCTGTGGTGGAAGATTGAAGCTTTGAGTGCCCGTTTGTCACCTGAACAAAAAATGGAATTAAAAAATAAATAAATGAAATGAAAAATGATTTTTACTGGTTTGGCTATATATTTTAAGGCAGCCTTGTCAACGTTTAGTCTGGATTTCAAGTTTCATCACCTTATGTGATATTTCAAACAATCACTCAAGTTTTAGTTCACATACAGTAGTACTCGTGCATGACTCTTTCATCTTCAACCTCGCTGCTGTTTGTTCTGTTATGGTTTTTTTAACTTTGTACTCCTTTCATCCTTAATATATGACCTAATTATTGAGTTGATTTTAGTTCTAAATATAATATCTATTTCTCATATTTATCAATTTTTTCTAAATCATCTCTATAGATATTTCCTCAACCATAATTAGGTAGAAAAATGAAGGATGATATTAAGAAAGATGATTATGGTCTTTTAGAAAAAATATGTCATATTTTTTATAACTAACTAACTTACTTAACTTTTTTAATTTAATCAAATTAGTTAAATAGGTCTTATATTAAGGATAGAAGGAGTATTACTTACGGTGGGGACTGGGCCTATGATCTGTTTGGCAATTGTTGGGTTAGTCAATTGAAGTCCCAGTAGCTCTGGTCCCTTTCATGTAACTCGTTTTATGCCATAATAAATTCTTTTGTAGCCGTTGAATATGAAATAAACCTTTTGTGACGGATCATGACTCATGAAATAGATCTGCGGAAAATTTTGTTGCAAAATCCGAAACACGTACAATTTGTCACAGGGATTTAAAGATGAATTTGCCACTAGATTTGTGGCAAAAAAATTTCCATCACAAATTTAGCCTCAAATTATCTACTTTTCTATGTTATGTGTTCCAACACGCAGAAACCCACCAAGTGGGAATACCAATAATCTGCGCATAACTCCTACATTTTCAACAAACTGATTCCGTTAGATGCATCCAATATGTTCAAAGAAATATAACAAACAATAAATAGAGAGAAAAATTACATGTTTTACATATAGTCATATTTTCTGTGCTCCTCTATTTCTTAAAAAAAAATTACCCTATGGTGTTTGAAACTGTTAAATAATTATTTTTTTGAAATTATATAACGACATCCGGATGCGAGTCTACCACAAGTACAGCAATAGCACTGAGGTGAGGAGGAATGAGTCTTATGGATATATTTTGTACTGTAAAATGAATCTTATATTTAAATTCAGAAGGAGTATAAAAAATCAAATTGATATCCAAGGCAAACGGGTTTTTCTTTTATTTTTTAAGGTGTTTGGGACTTATTAGGCTAATATATACTACCTCTGATCCTTCATATAAGAGTTAGTTGATTAATTTGAGGAGATTAAAAAATAGTTAAGTTAGTTATTTATAATAAATAGGTTTTTTTTAAAAATATTCTTGTTAATCAAGTGTATCAGTTACAACTACCATTATTACAAAAACTACTTTAAAAAAAATTAGATAAATATGAAAGACATAGTGGATTGAGATTTTATATTTAAGACCTAAATAAAAGTCAAACAAGTTTTTATACTCCTCCGGTCCTTAATATATGACCATTTAACTAATTTGATTATATTAAGGAAGTTAGGTAAGTTAGTTAATTATGAGAAAAGTGATACATTTTTCCTAAAACACCATAATCATCTTTCTTAATACCCCTCTCCCTCTTCTACTTGATTATGGTTGAGGGAGTATCCATAGGAATAATTTAGAGAAAATTGATTAATATGAGAAATGTGTTTTATATTTAAAACCAAAACTAACTCAATAATTGGGTCTTATATTAAGGACCAGAGGAGTAAAAAATTTTACCCGGAAGTTAAAGTCAACTCCAAACTCAATTTAAAAAGTCAACTCAATATATATATATATATATATGCTCATTCTACTTTCTCTATCCTCGTTCAAGAGTACGGGTCTGATTTCGTATTAGCGACTACGTACTAAAAGTATGCTAGTGATGAAATTAACAAAGAAGATAGGATGTGTGACTTTTTAAATGGTTTTTAATATGAAACAAAACATATGATTTATAATTTATAAATGTCTTATAAATAGACTCAACAGTTTACCCGTTAAAGGCCCACTCAAAACAGTGGCACACTGAAACGGCACTGTCGTGGGTTAGCATGCCATTGTCAGGGGTTCAGTCTCTTTAAAATAGTTTATAAATATTTTTTTTTGGTGAAGGAGGGAGTTTATAAATAGTCTTTTAATAATAATTTATGAGATACAAAATAAATATATTAGAGTAGTTTTATCTCGATTTATATAAAAAATATTTATAAATAATTTTAAATGTGACCTTAATTTTCGATCATGTTTCAAGACCTAGTCATACGCTTTGCCCCAATGCGTGACATTTATATTATATTTGTTCAGAAAGAAATAATAATATTATTATATTATATTTCCAAATTTGGCATTTTGCTCCGATGCAGCACCAAACTGGGAGATGAAAAGGCAGACGAGGCAATAAGAAACGAACAGGTTTCATGGTCAGAACGCAAGCAAATGGGCACGGGGACCACCGAAACACGTGGCGTTTAGCATATCCTACGGCATATGCTTTTGAGCTCTCGTCTCGTTTTGAAATGATTATATATAACCCCCCAGACATGAGACATGGTAATCAAATATTGGTTTTCTTTACGCTGAACCAATTTTTTTTTCCTCACATCGTTTTCCAAAACTAATATATATATCTAAAGATGTATGCTATCTTCTCACTCAATAAAACACGTCACGGATATGGATTTTATATTCCTGATAGGAGTGAGTAACAATTAATAATCATGATCCTTAGGATCTTGACCCTCACTCATTTTCACCAAAAAGGAAAAAAAAAGAAAGAAAACATGATCCACAGACGCGGTTTCCCTCATCATTTTCTATCTGCTTGTCACTTTCCCCCTCTCATAACTTTTAAAATCATCAAAGCCATATTGCTCCTCAAAAAAATTAAATTTATTAATCAACGCCTCTTAATAATATTAAAGTTTTTTTTTATTTCCCTGTTAAATTAAGATTGCGCCACTTGGTCGTTTCATCCTCCCGTTTGGAGCACGGATAATTGGACGGATAATATTTAACATATTAGATCGTGCGGCAAGCATCGACTGGGAGTGTCTCTGCTATTCACGTGGGACTGAGCAGTGAGCACTAAGGTAATCATGACTTCAATCGTGAGACTAACCATGGGCCTGGTCTCCAAATGCAAATTTAAAACACGCACGCACGCACAAATTAAGTCGCCAAGTAATAACGCTGACAATTAGTGGATTATTCTCTGTATTTATTGTGAAAACCAGACTACAATTACTTTATAATCAATACTTTTATCAAGTAAATATCTTCGGATGAGCATTTAATTACATAATAGATAATACTACGTAACCATCATAATCCCCGTGTGGTCCTACAAACAAATGAATCTGACTTTCATGGCATGCGAAACTTACTTTTTCGGTCTTAAACAATACTCCATCGTGTCTTATCTGTAAGCTTCAATTTTGAAAATAGATATAGTCTATTTTATAAACTTTAATTTAAGTTTATTTTAACATTTTTTTAATTTTTCTCATAATTATTTATTCTCTTTTTTTGTGATGCTCTCTCTTATCAAAATTTCTGCTACATTCTCTTTCATTTTTTATTCATTATAATAGTATATTTGAAAATAAAGATATATTCATAACCTATTTATTACTTTTAAGTAATTTTAAATAGTTATCTGTTATCTGTAAATTAGTTATTTAAAACTTATGATAAGAACCGGATGGAGTATATGAGTTAATTAATGAGTTGATTTCCAACTTTTCATATAATTTTATCTCTTATATTTATTATTTTTTCTTCAACTAATTTATCAAACTTATAAATTGATATATAGTCCAAAATTATGCAAGAATATTTTAAGAAGATCATACATCACATTTTTTATAATTAATTAATTTAGTTGAATTCCTTAATCTATTTAAATTAATTAAATAAATCTTATATTAAGTACTGAATTATATGTCACTTTTTGTTTTCCAGATTCTATAAGTCCTTTTGCTCATACTTGTCTGGACTTTGGCCCCAAAAAAAAGAAAAAAACTTGTTTAGACTTTGTGTTGTATACATACTCTCTCTATTTGAAACAAAGAATATATATTTGAAAAAGTTCCGTATTTCACTATACAAGGCATCTTGCAAAATATAAGAGCAATTAATAATTTTCTTCCAAAAATACTCAATATATAGAGTATATATTCAAATTACTCAACTCCCTTGATGAGTATAGTGTATTTTCCATGCATTTAAATAAGAGCAGAGTTTAGAAAAAAATAAAATTTTAATTATCTGACTATTTCTCTTAATAAGTATGTGTTAGAGAACAATGTGATTATAGAGTAGTGGTTGAAAAAAGTAGAATACAGATTATGACAACAAAGCTAGTACAAATTAAACATTTTAGATGCCATTATCATCTATTGGTATTTGTAAATATTTTGATATTAATTTTTACTAGTAGCTTAATAAACCATTTAAAAATACTTAGAGACTAAAATCATGTTGCACATATTATATGCGTTGACATTCAGTTAATGAAGCATTCAAATAATGCATCCATCGTCATCTTAACGTTTCATTACAAATGAATTTGACTTTCCTATAACATTAAAAAGAATTAGAATGTGGGCCATACAAAGTTTGAATTAAGTTATATTATTCATAATTTATAAATAACACATCAATGATTTAAGGGTATATTTGTTCTCTGGCCAAAAAAAAAAAATTTGTGCAATTTGTTTGCCTTCGCCGAGAACAAAAAATATGCGTCCGAAATTTGTAACTAGCATCTCTTATGTGACCAAATTATTGTGACATAGAGGTACTGAAAGATAAATACAGGAGGCTTTAAAACACAGATCGCAATTATAATCTGATGAAATTTCATGATCTGCTCTTCAATAATCAAATGCGGTTAAAATTAACCAATTTAATTAATTTGTTTAATATCTCGAAATTTGTCATCAATCATGATAATATTAAATATCAAATAGCTATATATAATAAAATGGTCAGACACTGTAGTGTCGCTTTACAGTGCAAGAGTTTTTATTAGTAAAATGCAAGAATTCGTTAAATCAATCTGACGTTATTTTATGTCATAAATTAAAAATCAACACTTTTATTGCCTGGTGCCTGATGCTCGATGTGATTGATTGTCCAAAAAAGTCAATCAGGACGTTGTTTTTTTAAATGAGTTGAAATTCCCCGATGATACGTGGCTTGCATGAATGGGCCTCTAAATGGGTCTTTAGCCCATTTATGTATAGAGCCTCTGGTCCAAGATGAAAGCCTACTGATAGTTTGAAACTGGTGGTACGGAAGTATTCCAAGTTCCATGTCTAGGTGGCCCAAATATGTTGCAATCAGCCCATCCTTTTTTGATTGGGTACAAACCAGTCCAACAGAAATAAATATGTCTTATGTACCAAAAAAAAAAAAAGAAATAAATATGTCTTGGAGGAGAAAGTTAATTATAAATAAATTCTCCAAATTTGGTTTATTACTCTGGAGTTCCAAGGAGACTGCTGTCGTTAACAGAATCGTCCGCCAAATGGTAGTCACCGAAGAGTAACTATTAAATTATTTTAATAATATGCTCATGAAAACATTAATATGGGATATTTTAAATATTATTTTATTTATAAACTTATAAGTAAGAAACCATCCCTTGATTCGAGTGTGTTCCTTCATCGGTTTATCCATTGAGTTATAATGTTCGGATCTCGGGAAAATACTTGCTCCTATTTGTTGTTGTCAGAATGAATCGTTCAGATAATATTATCTTTCCCCCTATTTTATTTTATTTCTATTACACACACACACGCGCGACGGCGAGGTGCTGTTAGACCCCATTCTTAAGCCATGGTCAAATGCTTTTTTTTTTTTTTTAATTATTTTTTTTTACTTTTTTTTTTCCCCAACCAAACATCAGGAGTCCCGAAAACCAGAGATACATAAAACAAGCAAACAAATAAGCATTTTTTTTAAAAAATAACAAATTTGCTATTAAACTCTGTGCTGCAGCTCATAAATTTGATTTTCACAGTTCAAAACGGAGAGCCGCAAATATATATATATATATATATATATATATATATTCAGAAAAATATGACATTTGCAAATCGCAAGGGCCTACACCAGACAAGATGAGCAAGAAGCTTAGCACCCTTCACCATCAGAATTTACAGTGGTCAGTGTCTCTGACTTCCAAATGATGTTCAGTTAACCTGGCATTTCTGCCATTACAATACAGAGCGTGATTTTTAAGATTAAAAATAAGATAACAGCCTCTCACACCAAAGAGGCCGAAAAAAACATAGGAAAATTAAAAAGACAAAAAAAAACAAAAACTAAAAAATTGAAACCTGAATCTTCCTATCAAAGGTTGTATGCAGCACAACCGTGCCTGTCAGAGCCATTCATCAGTTATCAGTTTATCAAACAATGCTCTCAGTTCTTGGCATTGCTAATTATGTTGTTTCTTCACTGGGAAGCCAACACTCACTGCATTTCTCAGGCTCCTTTTATTTCTCATCTAACACACCTCCATTATTAGTTCATACTAGACACCAAGAAATGCCTGCAATTAAATTAACCACACTTGTTACTGCTTTGTTCAAATGTTGCCCAACATTATTCAGACAAACAACACTGGCAAGATTAATATCAACATACGAGTATCATGGAAAGTACGATAAATGCATCCATCCTATTAAAGCGTTATTTTACTCTGCGGTGAGACTGAATATGAGCTCTCACACACTAAATACCACAAACTATTGACGCTCAGAAATCGTTTTAATTATTTCCTGTTCATCAATATCACAAGATAAACTTTTAATGGCTCATGAATGAATAGTACCATCTTAACAATTATGTCTCGCATTTTTCAAACAAAGCATTAATTCAAGTTCAAGATTCAAGAAATGGAAGGACCTTTATTTTAGTGGGAGCACTAGGCCTGACTGTAGCAGTGCCTCCGAAGCTAAACTTGGGTTTTTTCTCCATAGGCCTTAAAATCTGAAAAGAGCACGTAAGTGTCTCATCCACACTCATCATGGCACCGGCATTGTCAAACTCTCCACAGTAATTTGGTGCTGAGAATACAGTCACAAGCTGTCTATTAGCAAAGAATTCATATCCATCTTCCACAACCTGCAACACTATGCATAATCACAAATCTACACAATCAAATCCCAATCACAGTTTCATATTCAAGATAGAAAGAACATAAAACCTGATGAGCTCTACAGATTAAGTCCAGATCATTCTTTCGCAGAAATTCTGTCACCCTGTCAGCACCAAAAGTATACGAAACGCCACGTTCATTCGCTCCCCACCCATAAATGCCTTTACAAGGATCAGACCAAAGGAGATCACACAGCAGACCGCTTTCTGGAACTTGACATGGACGAGGTAAAGCCCTGATCTGATTTAAGTTGTACAAATCAGGGGAGAGTCCACCGTGCATGCACAGTATTTTTTCATCTATAAGAGCTGCCACGGGCAAGCAGTTGAAACATTCTGTGAATACTTTCCAGAGCTTGACGTTGTATCTTTGCTTACATTCGTCATAGAATCCATAGACACGGTTGATAGAAGCACATTCATGATTGCCCCTCAGAAGGAAGAAGTTATCGGGGTACTTTATTTTATAGGCAAGAAGAAGACAAATTGTCTCCAGACTCTGCTTGCCGCGATCCACATAATCCCCTAAGAACAAGTAATTGGACCGAGGGGGTGATCCGCCATGCTCAAGAAGTCTCAGCAGGTCAGGATATTGACCATGAATGTCTCCTGGTAACAGTGAAATGATTCAAGATATTGGCTCTGTACTTGGGTAACCCAAAACACAATCTTTAAGGACTAGTAATACAAGATTTTAGCCCTAAAAGGATACAGCAATAACATCCACCTAATCAAACTGTCCAATTGTCATATTATTATTAATTATGCACTTGTCATGTTTTAATTGGAGCAGGGACGGAACTACAAAATATTAACAGGGGTGAAAGGTAAAAATAAAAATTTTAAGGGGGGCAAGTTAGAATTTTATCAAAATATAATCTAATCTGCATGTATAATCTACATGCATTACATATGAAGCAAAATATTTTTTGTTTTGTTTTGGCAGGACTAACAACTTATCTAAAAAGTTGGTTGTTGATATAGCACAATAAGGTGGTGCGATCAATATAACTAACCCCACTTAATAAGATAAGGCTAATAATTATTTCTGTTGTTTTGGGGGGAGGGGACGCTATTTGGTACAAGCTAGGTCCCCCCCTAAATTGGAGAATCACATGCCGAAGATATAAAGAATGACATCTAAGTACTCGACTACTCTCGGCCCCAAATGAAACCTCATAGTACAGATTCCAGCTCACACAATCAATGCACCAATTAGAATAAAGATGTTACTCTACATATAAAATTACAGCAGCATCCCATTCCAAGAATTATGTTTAGTCAATAATATGATGCAATTACCAGAGAAGCTCATATTGAAATGTAATTTAAGTACACTCACTCAAGACCAACCTAGAACAAAGTTTCACCAACGCTTACAAATTTAATCACCGTAAATAATAAGTTTCTCTTCTCCAATACAAAGCAACTTTGGGCCCCGTTTTTTGGTTGTCTGGAAATCCATTTAAAGAACATAAATTTAAAAGTCAACTCAGTAACTCACCAGAAACCACACAGAATCGCATCCACAGACAATTAAACTGAACAATAAACTAGGAAGCGATAGAGAAAACAAACATGATGGTCATGAATACATACCGCAGATCTTAATTGGAGCTTCAAGTTCCAACAGATTGGGCTGCCTCAAGAAGATATCCCTCGAGACAAAACAGAGCTGCCTGATTTCTGTTTCCGAGAGATTCACCAGCTTCCCAGGTCTCCCTCTGACTTCAAGTAGCCTATTTATCACAGAATCAAGAACCCCACGGTTCATACTCAAGGCTTGGACTTCTTCCCTCTTAATTTCAAACGGCGAGTTAAGCAAGCAAAGAACAACAAAAGGGAAGGGAGAAAAGGCTAAGAAGAATAAAGAACACCGCTTTGATCTCGGTGGTTCTTGAATATTATCATCCCTTTGACAACAAAAGAGAGAACTTTAAATCAAATAGGGGAAAATTTTAGTTTAGAGGGAGGAGAAAGAATAAGAAACGAATGGTGACCACTGAATAGGAAAGCGAAGAATATATTCGCTTTGGAGGAGAGGGTATGAAGTTCAAAGGAAGAAACAGTGAGATTATGCAGAGAAGGAGCAGAAAAACTAAAAAGAATCAAAGTGGGAGAGTGAAATTAAAGTGGACAGGAAGATAACGCGCTTCGGAAAAGGGGGTGGCTTTGCATTGCAGAATAAGACGTTTGGTTTAAGAACTCGTCGGCAATAGCTAACGGACAAAGGTGACCTTTGAATTGACAAGGTTTTGAGAACCTAAAATAAATAAATGTATGGTATATATCCTATTCTGATTTCTGCGGTCCTTCTAAATTAACTAGAAATCTAGAACCACTTATGACAACGGGGGATTGACCTGCATGTCCAAAAGAGAAAACAGGGAATTTGTTCCTCTCGTGACTCTGCGATGCGTCTGAAACATTAGAAAGTAAAATAGAATTTGGAGTATGACAACCCCAAAAAAAGGGGTAAAACGAATAAAGATAATAAAAGAAAGGAAGTTGTAACTAAAATAAATTGCCCTTAAATGTAAACTTAGAGAAATAAGAAGCAGATACTTCAAATTTCTTTCTCTGTTTTCTTTTTTTCATTTTTCCCCCTCGTCTGGCCTGAAGGTAGTGACGGCCGGATCCTACGCCACATTTGGTAGCAACCATGGGAAGAGGGAATGGGAATGGAAGAGAGAATTGGCCATTTGATTTGTTTGGAAACATGGTAAATATCCTTATCATGGAATAGCTCGCATCTAAAGTTTGAAGGAATCAGTGAGGGCATAATTTAAAATGAAAATATTAAATTATCCCTCACTCATGAATGAGCAGGTAATATAACAAGGACATTTTTGACTTTTTATTCTAGATAACGAGGTGCACGTTGACATACATTAGCATTCCAAACCATGCAAACATTGAATTTCTCTCACAAGCCCATCTCCCTTCATTTGTCTTTGTTTTTTTGGGCCTTAACTTTCATTTGCCTTCAACCAAGAAGAGCCTTCTTTTTACATTTTAACAAAAAGCTCTTAAACGTTTAAATTCGCGTACTTTACGTTAATTCATCCGTTGTTTCATGATAAAGTGTAACAAAAAATCTAAAGGATTATTTATAAATTAGTCAAAATTTAAGAGGATCATATGCAGGGGAAAAATAATATATATGGTCAATATTACACTATTGTACCCTCCTAACATAATAATAGACTAATTAATTGTACACGAATTTAAAGGTTGAAGAGATTCTTATCAAAATTTAGAAGTATACAAATTATTAAAAGTTCAAGGCGATTTTAAGCAATTTTATTTATAACTTAAATCTACACGGAACTCTTTATTCATGAGTCGTGACTCATCAAGCTCACAACTCCTCTTAATTCCAGGCAATTTTTTTTTATTTAATATTCTCATATTTTACCATGGTTTGTGTGCAATTTCATTTGACTTTTATATTTTCAAACTATTCTACTCTTCCGGTCCTAAATATAATACCTTTTTTATAGTATAATTTATATTACAAAAAAATATCTTATATTTAGAACCAAATGAATATATGTTTATAATATGATTCAAACGTTAAGTTCTAAAAAAATTTTAATTAATATTTTTCTAAAAAAAATATATTGTTGGACAATTATTTGCTTTTCACTTTATATGCATAACACCGTGGCTGCCACTGGTAGGAATGAAAAAGTGAGAAGGAAATGAGAAGAGGAAAAAATAATCAACACCCACGTTCGACAGATACGAAATGCTTCTCAGTAAATGCCAGTGTGTTGTTAATGTTAAAAAATGGGTAAAATGACGTATTTTGCCGGAATAATTATTTGATATTAAGTTTTAAAAAAAAATAGTAGGATCTGTTGCTTATTTTTATTCTTATTCCTATTCTATATTTAATTATTCTATCAAACATCTAATAAAAAGTATGCTTATTCCATTTTCCATCTACAAAGCATGTTTGCAGTTGCAAGATTCCATTACATGCTGACCTCTATTTCCAGCTCCATTTCATTAAAAATATTTCCATCGAACCAAACTTAGTTTATATTGTTATAAAAACTTAAAAGCAATCTCCAACCTTATTAATCTTTACATTAACTGAAAACCAAACCATGTTGCGTCTGCAGAGCCGCGTTTTCATTTCGATTTTTCGCTTCATGCATATTGGTTTTTTTTTTTTTTACATTCTTCCATTTATTATTACAGAAAGACTATAGCCGGTTTTAAAATATTTGATTCTACATTAATTAATTTCGCCACAAAATCTTTTATATTATGATGAATAATAATATACACCGACTTCAATGAGCGAAAATAATAGGAGCTCCCGTCCTTTGAAAAATTAGGTGGGGGTTGGATTGTACGACAAAACAAAAATAAAATTTTCCTTCGGATTTTCTTTTGGTCGACATGTGAGCATGTGACGGTGTCATAAAGGTTTAAAATTTCACGTCGTAATCAAAATAAAAGATTGCGCACTATCGTGGTTCATTTTCTCATCCCAAAAACGGTATCATGAGGCACATTTTAATTTCGAGCC
This sequence comes from Neltuma alba, assembly GCF_004799145.2. Classification (NCBI taxonomy): domain Eukaryota; kingdom Viridiplantae; phylum Streptophyta; class Magnoliopsida; order Fabales; family Fabaceae; genus Neltuma; species Neltuma alba. Next base: position 52,442 of record NW_021637653.1, on the reverse strand, counting down.
ATAAGAATGTAAATTTTTAAATAAAAATATATTTTGATTTAGGTGTTTTGAAAAATAAACTCCAATTTACTTTCCAGCACTAACCTTTTCAATCTCTTATTTTCCTTAGGGAGAAAAATTCATACTCACCAAACAAGACTACTCGTTCAAATGTCCAATAACAAAATTTTGTCGGCCCACTCTGTCAATGTCGGCCGATTTTATCCAGGAGGCGAACCACTCTGCTGGTCCCTTATTAATCTTTTCAAATCACATATTCCGGCCCATGTTAAAAATAAATTAAATTAAAGTTCTTAATTCATAATATTTGGCAAACATGAAAACAACGTTTCTGAGCTAAGCAGAACACTGGGAGGCTCCTTAATGCTCGGCCACCAAATAGCGTAATTTATAATTACTGCTTAATGCTGTGTTTTGGGATGAAATTGTGTGATTTGGTGGTCAGACATGGGATTAACAGTATGGAACCCAAAGAAGAGTTTGAATGCCCATAGGCCCCCTCCTTCAAGCTCCTCATTGTGTACAAGAACTTTACCCGACAAATTGACAATAAACATTTCTGTGCAGTTAATATTTTAAAATAAATTTACAAATCAGCAAATAGTCAGTATATAATGGAAAGCTACATGCCAAGAACAGAGAGTAAACTTGAGAGCATAATTAGTCACTTAACATCAATTTGACTGGCAGGCTGAGCTGCCTCTTGATTAGAGGAGGATGGGTTAGGAGTTTGGCATAAAATTACTTATTGCTTTGGAATGTGGATGGCATCGTCAAAGTTTGGTGACATAGTGGAAAACGCAGTAAATAAAGGAGAGGATGAAAAGCAGAAATAATGGGAGTGTGATTCTAGAAAGTGTCCACCAATTCGCGACCAGGGCCCCGCCACCAAACAAATCCACGCCCTCACATGGCACATATCTGCATTGATATTCACACTTCAATTTTTAACAAAATTTTGAAGTTATTGCCTATCGTTCTCCCCAAAAAAAAAAAAAAAAGCAACAGCGAAATAGAGTATCAGAAAGAAGTTTAACACACCAAACACACACACAGACACACACACACCCCAGCAACAGTTCCATGAACTTCCATTGGCAAACGTCCTTACATTAAAATATCTTATTATCATCTGAACATAAGTGTTTCGAAGCTCCATGGTTCGGACGAATTAGAATTATCAATCTTTTCACTGTATACATTTTAAGTCACACGTATCGGATAGGCCAACCATACATGGTTTCTAACCACCCATATACTACCATAGTATAACACAGAGATAATAAAAATGGATTATTAAGCTTTTTTTTTTTTTTTTTGGTTCTGGCTTTAAATTTTCATTCGTTTCTCTTGTCCGCGCAATTCAGCAACCGTTGATTCCTCAGGAAAACAAACGAAAGTAATGATTTTAGACTATTCATTGTAATAGTTCAAGATGTACAAAAAATAGACGCATAATACAGGCTGGTCTGTCAATTTCTCCTCGCGCTTGAAGTTCTTCATCGTACCTTTTTGACCCTCAGCTCATCATACAAAGAAGACGATTGAATTTGTGATTTAGTTTTATACAAATTTCGTAGAGCAATTAATTAGTCTTCTGATTTCGTTGAAACTTTATAAATGCGGTTGGACCTAATTTGGAAATCTCAAAATGAAGGCAGGAGATATTATCCATGATTAGCAACAAAAATTAATAGCACTTGGAAGAGGTAAAAACCACCTTGCTCACTCATCATTACATCATATTTTGGTAATCTTGGAACTCTAATATTACCTCCTATCTTAATTATAAGACCTCATTTATAGATTATAAACATGATTTTATAATTAGGACCGGAAATAGTATTATTTAGTTTTTTTTTTTCAATTTCTCTCTTTAATTATACATTGTGTGCTTACTAAATACTATTCTTCTGGTCTTATTTATAAATCAATTCTAATATGTTTCACATAAACCAATGAGAACTTTAAATTTCATTAACTTTCATTTAAAATTTAACAAATTTTCAACTTTATTACTATTTAATATATATTATACCTTATGTAAACAATCTCAACATAATAATAAATAAAAAGTAAAATAGTATATCCATATAAAAAACTTTTCTCAATGGCTTATAAATAGAATTAAAAAAAATATCTTCTCTCTTTATCTTATAAATAGGATTAAAGGAGTATATGTGAATTCAATTGGCTTAATTAAGCTTTTTTTCCCCTTCAAAAAGAAGGAGCGCAATTACCATTTGTATATATATTGTTATGGAGCTATCATAATATTCCATCCAAAATACATCGCATTGCACTTACAAAAATGATTTTTTACGGATGGAAAAAAATACATGAAAAATAAGCTAAGAATATTTATAAAATTAAACTAGACTTTAATTTTGACGATATTTACAGTCTGTTTTAAACAACGAAAATTTTCGGAGCACATAATTCATTCATATTTATTATCTAGCATGCGAGCTTCAGCTGTCATCGTCTCCAATCTCCTTAATATTCCTTCCGCTCATATTTTTGGCGTTTTTTACAGTATTTTCTCCTATGCATATAAAATTTCAATTAATTTTCTTGATTCACCAATTTCCTTATATGTTTTTACCGCTGGTTCCTAATATAAGAGTTAGTTTGACTTTTAATTCAATCCTAAATATAAAACTTCAATCTACCTTATCTCTAATATTTATTTATTTTACCCTTAAATAATTTTTATAGTAGTTGTATATATTAAGGAGTTACTGTCAATAGAGAATTCAAACACACATGATTATTAAGAGTATTCTAGGAAAGACAACATCTATTTGCTACAAATAACTAACTTAACTAATTTCTTTAATCTTCTCAAACAACTATGTCTTATATTAAAAATTGAGCGCAGTATCAATTTTCTAAATTATCCTTCGTGTTGTCTGATACCTCTTGTCCCAATCAATGATCTGTTGAAGATCTTTTGATCTACTTCCACTAGCCGCCTCACCCATTTTCTCTCCAACAAATTCTTGAAGCTAATGTAAAAAAATCGCACTCTAGATAAAATCAAATTGAAAAATCATTTGCTTTCTGTTTGCAAGTTCAATTTTGTGATTGTTGCTGCCTAAATTTGTGTTAATTTGTGATGGTAATGAAATCTAAACTTTGTTTCTATATTACTTTTAAAAAAAAAATTGATGCAAAAACGAAAATTTAATAAATCGTCGATCTAAAAAACCAGAAGACCCTGATACAAAGTATCTATATGATACAAGAAAATATTTAAACAGGAAATTAAATAATAGTAACATGGTTATAGCTTATCTCTCTCTCTCACACACACACACACGACGTGCATTTAGGATTCATGTGCCATGCATATCTCCAGCATTTTATTCAATGATACTCCATAGTAACGACATTTTTAATTCTTCAAACACTTCAATTATTGAGTGTTTTGATGTGTTAAAATAAATAAATAATAATGTTAGTGAATGACCATGTGTATTAAGCGATCTGGAGAATAAATGAATGAGGCTGCGTGTTTATATGTAATTAAAACCAGCATCACATCGCACTAATTAAATATGTGACTGAGAAATCCATTATAACATTTTCCTCACCTAACCAAAGGTGCCAGTGCCAACCGGGTTGAGGCAAACAGTCAAATAATTGAGCTAAATGGCTCCAGACAAGGGCCCCAGCATGCTTGACTCATGAACAAACCTAGTCTCCCTCGCGTTTATTGATATAATCAAAAGAAGACGAATTAGTAAACAGTGGTTGATGACATGTGTAACAGCGAAATAGGGTTTGTGACCATTATAAAAGGCCGCCACTCCCCACCGAGTTTTGTGCAGCATCACCAAAATGGATCGACATCTAAACAAGATGCTCCTCAACTTGTTACTTGCGTTCTTCGTTGCCATTGTGTTTGTCACTCCAATCTCTATCGCCGATGTCCAGCCTGACGCTTATAAGCCGCCACGCTCTCCATACAAGCCAAAGCCGCCGCCACACAAGCCGCCTTCTCCATACAAGCCTCCGAGCACGGTAGATACTGAGGCTGAAACTCAGGTGGACGGCCTTCCTCAGGGATATCACAAGCCGCCGATGCGTGGTCCACCGAAGCATAAACCACCAAGCACGGTAGAGAATGAGGCTGAAACTCAGGTGGACGGCCTTCCTCAGGGATATCACAAGCCGCCGATGCGTGGGCCACCGAAGCATAAACCACCAAGCACGGTAGAGAATGAGGCTGAAACTCAGGTGGACGGCCTTCCTCAGGGATATCACAAGCCGCCGATGCGTGGGCCACCGAAGCATAAACCACCAAGCACGGTAGAGAATGAGGCTGAAACTCAGGTGGACGGCCTTCCTCAGGGATATCACAAGCCGCCGATGCGTGGGCCACCGAAGCATAAACCACCAAGCACGGTAGAGAATGAGGCTGAAACTCAGGTGGACGGCCTTCCTCAGGGATATCACAAGCCACCGATGCGAGGGCATGGCCCACCGATGCGCAAGCCACCGCCGAAATACAGGCCACCCACTGCCAATTAGGTTATGATCACCACAAACTCTATATGCATGAAGCACATATATGTGCAGAAATAAGAGTACTCTTGGCTCATGTCTAATGTCCTTTTCATGTAATTATCAAGTACGTACTGTTTGCTATATGTGCGTGCTTGCATGCTTTTAGCTACTTGCTTTGTGCGCATGCGCCTGCGTAAGACTTGTTCATGCTGTTTTGTAATATATAGCTCGGTGATGGGAATTCACGTTTGGTTCTGCTCTTGTTAAAGTAAAATATGTGTTTGTGTTTGTGAGTAGAAGGATTCAAGTCCCTCTAGGTAACTCATGCGTGTGTTCTCTCACTATATGTGTGTACGTGTGCGTGTTCGCGGGATAAGGGCTTTACTTTAAATCTGATGGACAGATCATGCATGATGGTAATTATAAACATAATTAATCTAATAAATAATTAGTGAACACATCTTGATCACCCGAGTTCTGACGTCCGGCCGCCGGGTGGTGGTAATTGAACATGTAAACGCAGCCACTGCATGATTACAAATTATTTGTGTTAATTATCTGGTTCGGCCCCAATATAACGATATGGATTGACTGTAACGCATTTACTAAAACAAAGGAAAACTTCGCTTCACATATATATGTGTGTGTATCTCCTAGCCCTGGCCGGAAAAGTAACATGTATGCTACATATATATATGTCTATATTAACTAGATCATGTATATGGTAGCCAATACGTACAAATTGCAAGTACTTGGATACACACACACACACACTCATACTCCGAACTCACAGTCGCGCGTACGTATACTTTTGTATAATTCCAACAAAAGCGCAGATAAATGCTGGACAAATTAAAGATGAGGACTTTGCAGATAAATGCTGGACAAATTAAAGATGAGGACTTTGTCGCGTTTTTGACTCTTTTCTCTTGCGGTGGGGTTGAGGGGAGAAAGGGACACTGTGACGATTGACGATTATAATTATAATTTATTGAAGTTCTCAGGTCACAGCTTAATAAAGATCTAATACTCATCCTTTGCCGACTATCCTTTGTCTAAAAAAATATCCATTACAGAAATGGGCCGCCGGGGCCCCGCATTAAGTATACGCCCTCAGGTTGTGTGTGTTTAATTTATGTCTAAAATCTGAATCTGTGAGATTCGTCCTTGATGGGCTAGCGAGGGGAAAATAGGTCCGTTGGGATTTAGATGTCTCAAATCAAATTAGACGAGTCCTGGATTAAGCATGATCTCATTATCTGTAGCACGGGCACGTTCTATTAAATAAGCGTAAAGATAAACATTTGATTAAATTTTGTAAAGTGTCTTGGATCATAGATGGCAGGAAAATATTGTTGTTGGCAAAAGAAAAGGTAAGAAACATATTATTGGATGACGTATCATTTTATTATAATAAATAATATTTCTTCTAAATTAAGATTCTAGATATGCATATAGAGACGGCTGGCCAAAAGAAGATATGGCTGGTTAAAGAGGATATAAATTATCGGGTAAAAACAATGTATTGATGAGCACCATAAGCTCATTATATCTAAAATATTTTGTGGTGTGTTCAGTATCCTGAAATATTTTTTCAGGTACGTCCAACACTCTAAAATATTTTGTGATATATCTAGCACTTTAAAGTATTTTGTGGTACATCCAGCACTCTAAAATATTGTTTAAATACACGTTTAGAATCAAAAAATATTTTCTGATACATCAAGTACCAAAACAAAAAAATATTTCAGAATGTTAGATGCAACACAAAATATTTCAAAGTATTAAATGCATCTAAGTAAATAATTCGAGCTGTTGAATGCATCTAAACTCTCTTTAAAATTTGATGCAATCCCACTTTTTCTCTATTTATTTAAAATTGTTCCATTTTCTTATTCATATTAACAATTGAAATTAGTAATTTTAGTTCTTCTAATTAAATTATTGACAACTTTTACATAAAAATCACATCAAAAACTGAAAAAAAAAATTACACCACTGAAAAAAATAGTATGCTAGATGTATGAGAAAAATAAAATCAGGGTGTAATTATAAGGAAACTTTCTTTAATTTTTTTTAATTAAAAAAATGCAGGGGAAGTAGGTTTTTTTTTGTTAAAGCATTGGTATCTTCATATTGGAGACAATCCTATTCGAGGTATTGTCGGGCATTAAATATAAGCACTTCTCCCAGTAAGAATTCAAATCTTAATTCACCACGTTGTAAAAGATTAACCCTTCCTGTTAGACCTAGCTCCCGTTGCTTGGGGGGAAAGGAGTTTTACTTTAGCCAATCACGCATGCGGGATGCGTTGATGGTAATGGATTTGATGAGGAGTGACATGGAACTTGTACGATAGAAAAGCCACTCAAAAAAAAAAAAACAAAGTGGCGGTGTCGCCAGACGCCAGGGCCCAAGCACCAAGTTTCTGGACCGCTGAGATGTTGACTGCATTCCGTACAGAAAATAACATTTGGGGAGGGTCCATTTGTAATGCCAGCCCCCGTTGCTAATTTGTTTTTTATTTTAAAATCCTTTCATAAATCAGATAAAATTTTGATGCGTCACCATCTTCAAATTTATATTCCTAAAAAAATTTTACGTAAATTTTATTTTTTGCCTGTTACAGCTTACAAGATCGTCATCCGAATTTTAACATAACCTTTTTTGAAAAAAATAAAATATTGCGTGAAGGTTTATTTTGATGAAGATTTGATGACAAATGTTTTGGACATGGTACTTAAGTTTTCTTAATATTATTGTTCTCAAATGATGATTTTTTTTATGCTAATAACTTTTATTTTAAAGAATTAAACTCAATATGCCCGCTTAAACTAATAGGATGAGAGCTGGATAATCAAACAATTACTTTATAAAATTAACAAGTCAAAAATAAAATCTTATATGAAATTCAATGGGAAAAGTCACTTTTTATCTGTCTACAACACTTTCAAAACCAGGGGATCAGCAAGAAGCAAGATAAATGTGAAGGTATGGTTTCATCGCATTCAAAGTTCTTTGCACAGATTTCTTCTGCGGCAAATTAATGCTCCAAATTTAGTGCGCAGCTCTCTCAACAATGACTAGATTTTATCAATTATTTATTTGATTTGAGGGGGAACGAAATGTAGGAGAACATGTTAATGAGTTCAATTTTAATAAATAAATGAGATTATCAAATTTTAATAGGAAAAAGATGTAAGAAGAAAGAGCAGAAAAACCACTTAAAAAAAATTTGAGTACCGTGGTACCTAATTTACAAGAGAAGAAGGTATTGTGAATAATCACATTTCCTTTTATCTATACAAAAACTTAAAAACCTAATGAACTTTCAATAAATAGGACACTTACTCTCTTTTTTGTTTTGTTGACTGAAAATAGGACACTCACTCTAACCGCGTCCCTCTGAATAAGTCTAAGGAAATTAGGCTAAACTACAAATCTACCAATAAAATATTCTGCCAGAGGCACCAACCACTATAAATTTTGTTTATGTGTAAAAATATACATAAAATTTTGAAAAAATAGCAACAAAAAAAAAGACCACTGAAATATAAAAAAATTGCACACAAGGACCAGTTTGTAAAAATTATTATCAAAACCCATACTATTGTTGTCATGTGTCTTTATTTGTAATTTTTCTATTTCAGTGGTCTTTTTTTAATCATTTTTTAAATTTTTTTAAAACAGTACAAAAATACTAGGGACATTAACGTTAACCGTTTAACAAAAATATCAACTAAAAAAATAGTACAAAAATACATATAAATTTTTTGAAATGGTGCAAAAATACACATGTAGTTTTCAGTGATTGCAGCATTTTTGTATCTATTTGAAAATTTTATGCATATTTTTGTACTTTTTTTTTACTTATATATTTGTTAAACAGTTAATATTAGTTGACTTAATGGTCATAATTTTTATATCATTTTAAAAACTGTATGCATATTTTTACATTTAAAACAATTTATGATATTAGACTTCCATGATGAAATATTTCATGAGCAGATTTGTTTTTTTTTTTTTGGTTGGAAAGTAGATTTGTATTTTAGTCCAAAGTAATAACGCGCGTACACTAACAGATCAGCATCATTCACATCGTAACGTTAAAAAGAGCATACGGCAACCAAGTCATAAGCCCAACGGCAGAAACATAACAAAAAGACGTCACGCACCGACTCCAAACGAACAAATTAAACATATTAAAAAATTAAGTACAAACAATCAAATTAAATATATTAAAAAGAACCCAAACGAAATATCAAGATCCTCATTGAGAAAACTTTTAAAATTTTTAGATTCAGTTCTGAATCTAAAAATTAGATAACTAATTTACATATGTTACGAATTAACTAAATAAGTTGTTCGCTCCATTTAATCTTCATTAAAAGAGCTGGTTAACTAATTTAGATATATTAAAAGAGTTGTATAAATTAATTAATCATAACAAATATGATATATATTGAAAAAAATTAATTTGAGACGGATTTAATGAATCAATTATCATTTATTAATTATAATAAAGTAGTTAAAATGATTTATATTAGAATTGAGTACTTGTTAATATCTTATATTTGGTGCGAAAATAAAGTCTTGAGGATGGACTACATTTAAGATTAAGGGCCTGTTTGGATGATATCCAAAACCATGGTTTGGAAGGCAAAACCATGATTTGGATAAAATGCCATCCAAATAGCCTCAAATATTTTGAAACCATGGTTTCAGGTAAAACCATGGTTTGCTTAGAAGCAGAAAAGAGTCGCTTCTGGGGGTGAATTGGGAGTGTCAGATGAGGCAACGGTCTAATTGACCAAAAGCATCGTTTCTTCCTTCGCCAACCGACACTTTCACTGGAGTGAATATAATCACTGGTCGACACTTTCAGCTTGCCTCTTTGCCCTTCCTTCGCCGTCGCTGCTATGAAATTCTACACCGGTGAGATCGTCTTGGGCTAGTGAAAACAAGGGCTGGTTGTGTGTTTCTTGGCTCGCCAAAACCAGATCAAGCGTTGGGTTGTTCAATCCATCCATCCTCGGTTTCCAATCTCTGCCGTTCAGTTTGCCCAGTCAGGTTGCCATCATCGTCATCGTCATCATGCATGACGACGGTGGAATGCAGCTTAGACTTGGGTTTGGCTTTCTGGTTTCAAGCAACAAAAGTGCCCTGATCCATTTCACAGTAATGCACAGAGAATGAAACAGTTGGCCACAATTGGAGTTTGCACTGAGTTATAACATATCCAGAGAACTAGAGGGGTTTTTTTTTTTTTAAACTTTTGGGCTAGAACTAGAGCGGATTATAATTAGAATTAGAAAGTAGAAATAAATATGAATTGCACCCAAAAACAATTTTAAAAAGTATACTTAATGAAATAAATATGAATTATACCCAAAAAAATATAAATATGAATTCTCATTTGATTAATACAATTTTTTTGTCTATCAAGTTTACTTTCAATTTAGTTTATTAACAATTTTATTTCTTTAAATCAAAATATATTATAAAATTTATCCCTCATATAATTATCATATTAACTTATGTCTTTTTTAGCAATTTGCACATGTAAAAAGTGTTTTTAGTAATAACTATCCAAATACTTCTACTTCTCAGAATCAATTTTTCACAAAATTTATTCATCACAAAATCTATTCTCCCCAAAACTTATCCTTCAGAAGCTATTCTCCAAATCATGGTTTGGTTTCATCTAAACACCCCCTAATTTTCTTTAGCAAAAGGGATATTACTTGTTGGATTGAGCCATCCAAAAGTGCCCGACAAAAAGAAGTCAGCAAGGAGACGGAAAAATGAATATGCCGAGCTGCGCTTTGGACTGGTGGTTGAGCAGATCTTCAAATGTCGTCATATGATATCTACCAAACATAGTATGCTTCTTGTTATTCCTGGAACAATGCTCACCACAGGCAGGACGCTTCAATTTAAGTCAACTAATGGCACATCGTATTCATATGGTTAATGACCGAAGTTAATACGAAAACACCCAATTTAAAATGTGAGCTGATATATGGATGCAATTTTAAAAACAATTAAGTAAATGAAATATAGCGTTAAATTACAAGTGTTTGAGGACCTGAGAGTAAAGGTTGTGATGATCATACTCTTGTATAAAAATAAGGCTAGAGAAGTGTGTGTATAATTCTCCATTCCTAATGTGAGATTTATTTAACTTATTTGATTAGATTAAAAAAAATTAGGTAAGTTAGTTAGTTGTAAGAAACATGACATATTTTTCCTAAAACACCATAATCATCTTCTTTAATACCTTATCTCCCTCTTCTATTTGATTATGATTGAAAGAACATCAATAAAAGTAATTTAGAAAAAAATTAATAAATATGAAAACTGAGTCTTACATTTAGAACTAAAATCAACTCAATAATTATATCATACATTAAGAATCAGAGGAAGACACACACGTGTGTATGCGTGTATAGCGTGTATAGCGAAAGGGATAGGAGCGAGGACCACACGAAGCTTTACTGAAAGCGCGGGGAAAAAAAGTCACCGCCCTACGTGGGAAATGGAGAAAGCCAACGTTTGAAGTGTGAACATCCTCCTTCTTCTTCACTACTGCCCCTAATCTGTCCCCCTCACATTGATTATTACAGCATTAATAATGTCTCCATAAACCGGGCTCTCCATGTGTCTCCTTTCTATTCAGATCCCATGAATATTTTTCCACAACATTAACGATCTGTAAATTAGAATAAATTCATAATAATGTATGGATATTAAGAAAATTTTCAAACTTATATATCATCTATATTCAGAACGACAGATGGAATGGGGTAACAATTGTCAATATTTTTCACTCAACTAGAAACGGAATCAGTTTGGAGCTTCAATGGAAAATTAATGACTTTTGTTTGTGAGAGACGTTGGGAGGACAGTAAGACCAGCCTTTGGAGTAAAGCAGATGGATTTGAAGTGAACAAGCTGGCGGGCCCACAAATATTTGAAAGACATACAATTCAACAAAAATTGAGTTATCATGCGAGCACGTTGCGTCAACGTTTTCAACTGGAGAGGAAATCATAGAAGACCCATCGAGTGTGAAACCGTTGACAGTCGGTGTCTGGTGACATGATGAGTGACGTTGCATCCCAGGATCTTATACTATAAAAGGAGCACTCGCATCTTCTACTCCTCACACTCGACCCATCTAGCTTTCATCACCATAATATGGCTTCTAGTATTCTGCTTGTGTTCTTCTTAGGACTGGTGCTTCTCATCAGTCCACTCACTGCGGATTTCCATCATGAGCCTTTCCCTCAACACAAACCACCTAAGCCTGTTGGTGAACCTCCACAGGGAAAGCCATTTCCAGGTGACAAACCACCTAAACCAATAGATGAACCTCCAAAAGGAGAGAAGCCACTTCCGGAAGATAGGCCAATGCCCGAACCAAAACCCAAAGGTGATAAACCCCCTCCAAAGAATGAACCACCGCATGACCTTGATCACCTTGGACATCGTTTAGAAGAAGAAAGGCCATTTCCCGAACCAAAACCAAAAGGTAAGAAACCACCTCCAGAGAATGAGCCCCCACATAACCCTGATCATCCTGGACACCGTTTATCTGAGGAAAGGCCATTCCCCAAACCAAAACCAAAAGGCGAGAAACCACCTCCAGAGAATGAGCCACCACATGACCCTGATCACCCTGGACACCGTTTAGAAGAGGAGAGGCCATTCCCCGAGCCAAAACCAAAGGATGAGAAACCACCTCCAGAGAATGAGCCACCACACGACCCTGATCACCCGGACACCGTTTAGAAGAGGAGAGGCCATTCCCCGAGCCAAAACCAAAGGATGAGAAACCACCTCTAGAGAATGAGCCACCACACGACCCTGATCACCCCGGACACCGTTTAGAAGAGGAGAGGCCATTTCCTGAACCAAAACCAAAAGGCGAGAAACCACCTCCAGAGAATGAGCCACCACACAACCCTGATCACCCCGGACACCGTTTAGAAGAGGAGAGGCCATTCCCCAAACCGAAACCAAAAGGCGAGAAACCACCTCCAGAGAATGAGCCACCACACGACCCTGATCACCCTGGACACCGTTTAGAAGAGGAGAGGCCATTCCCCGAGCCAAAACCAAAGGATGAGAAACCACCTCCAGAGAATGAGCCACCACACGACCCTGATCACCCCGGACACCGTTTAGAAGAGGAGAGGCCATTCCTCGAGCCAAAACCAAAGGGCGAGAAACCACCTCCAGAGAATGAGCCACCACACAACTCTAATCACCCTGGACACCGTTTAGAAGAGGAGAGGCCATTCCCCGAGCCAAAACCAAAAATTGAGAGAGAGAAGCCGCCACAGGATCCTCATCACAAGCACCCTCCTACTTGGGAAAATGCTAAAAAGTTGCCAAGAAAAATGAAGCCCGAATTGCCTCGTAGGCCTCCCCATAAACCTCCAATGAACTGAGCATATAGAAGATTAGTACCATGTAATATTTTAAGACTAGAATAATGGCATGTTGTGTTTATCATGCTTTGCTTACAATTTCTAGTTATATGTATGTTACTCTCTACTGTGATTCGCTGTGGTTTTGTAGTCCATGTGATTGGAAAGGCACTTGTTATCGGCGCTTGTTATGTATTATATTCAGTGGTGCTCTATTTTATTACTTTCATATTTGTCTTGCTTCTCTGCCTTATATATCTGTTTCATACTTCTGGCTCAAAAAAAAAAATCAAATCACAAACTTTCCCTTTTGGCTAAGTACTGTAGTCGTATCTCATTGCATGCATAAGAGTAATGATTTTAACTTCCCAGCTACAGGAGTACCAAAAACGAGCAAACTCCTTTGTCAGTACATAAGACAGGCCATTTAATTAGTACTGTATTCAGTAAAAACGGCCCAATAATTTGGCCCATCTATTCCATATAATCAAGAACCTTTTGTTGGCCTCTTTTTGGTCAAGTAACGAGCTAGTTTCATTTGACCATTAAAGGCGCTACTCTTCATACATCGACATAACTGAACCGAATTGGCAAGGCCGAATCGTTTTACCAAACGCCATGCGCCCAAACAAGAAACATGGAACGCTATGAGATATAAATAATGGGTAATAAAAAAGGAAGCAAAACACTGAGATGAGTGAGAAACAACAAATGAAAAAGAGGATTTGGAACACACCACTGCTGGGTTACTACATAATTTACAGGAAGATTTGTTGGGTCTGGGTAGCTATCGTCGAGTGATGATCTAGTTGGGATTTGTCCCCCTTTGTTCAATTTTTTTTTATTTTAAAAAAAGCAAGTAAAACAGAAGGAAATACACCGTGCCGCCGCATGAGGAAAATGGAAGCATATAGAAAGAGAAATTTTTTTAATGAGTTTAATTTAAAAAATTGGAGAAGTAAGATTTTAAAATTTTAATAATAAAATATGTAAAATAAAAGAGTAATAAAAATTAATTAAAAATTTTTAACTCAACTTCTCCATTTTTTTAAATCGAGTTAATTAAAAAAATTTCCCTCATTTTTCCTCTATTTTTCTCATACCAAACACACCATGAACTGATTTGTAAGAGAAAGAGGAATGTCTAACGCTCTAGTCTCTACTTCCCTGCAGTTAATATCTCTGCCATTTGGTTAATGCCATAATATATTACTCCTCCGGTCTTTAATATATGATCTAATTGTTGAGTTGGTTTTGGTCCTAAATATAAGATCCATTTATTATATTTATCAAGTTTCTCTAAATTACCCCTATGAATACTCTCTCACCATAATCAAGTAGAAGAGGGAGAGGTGGTATTAAGAAAGATGATTATGGTGTTTTAGGAAAAATATGTCACATTTCTTATAATTAACTAACTTACCTAACATCCTTAATCTAATCAAATGGTTGAATGGGTCTTATATTAAGGATCGGAGGAGTATAAAATATTATTATAATATTAAAAATAAAAATATATATGAACAAAATTAACTTACATATAAATAAATATTATCATAAGCCACCAATACTCCCGCTATTCTTTTTTAGGAACCACACAGCAAACACCCAAAAAAAAAGGCAATTCAATAAGCCGGGCCCTTAATACCGCATTCAATAAAAGTGGTCCGATAAATCGGCCCATATATGGGCCTAAAAGAGCGCCAGTCTTATGATTTTTTAAACTAAGGATACACCTAATTATAAAATTTTATTTATAAGAATGTCTTATAATTAGGACGGAAAGAGATAGTAGTTAACTATCTGTATCAAGAAGGCTATATTCTTTTTCTGGCAAGGAAAAAAGAAGAAGAAGAGAGGCTATATTCTGTTACCAGAACGATTTAAGCGGGAGAATATTCGATGTGCCGAAAAAAGAAACATGGGGCGCCATGAAAAATAAATAATGGTTAATGAAAATGAAGTGAAACGAAAGGAAATATATATAGTATGGGGTTAGTAGGTCTAAACAAATTAGAATTTCACACGGAGGTTTTAAATTGATTTGTGCGACCCTATTTGATTTGCAAAACTTAGTGGGGCATTTATTTGTAATTCTTTTTTTAACCCATTATTATAACTTTTTAACTTTCTCATGATTTACTTATCGGGTAGCCATCCCTAGATTTGATCCTCAGTTTTGGCTTACCATGGTTTGCTTCTTGCCCGGAGTTTTTCCTCACGCATTGTTAGGTTCAAAGGAGCATCATCAGAAAGAGGACGGCAAGAAACGAGAGAGCTTAGCTTATAATGAAAAGGAAATTAGAGTGCATTTTATTTTTTCCCTTGTTCAACTTGAGACAAAATTCAACGTTTTCTCTTGTTTGAAAAATGTCAACAAGCTTTTATCTCACTTTCCAAGCAAATTAATGTCATTTGCTTGTTTTATCATAATTGTTTGAATCTTGGATCTTCTTTATTATTATTCAAAATTTTTACTGCTGTATTTTTTTTTGAATTACTTGATAAATTTTACCGCATGTTATAATATCAATTTAAATAGTTTTATTATAATATTTAAAAATAAAGCCTTATCACTAAATTATATGAAAACTGATTTTTATTATCAAGCATTGGATATTCCCCTTCCAAATTTCCCATAGTTTTAGAAGGTTTATTAAAACTTTACCTCCCATTTCCCCCTTTTTAACCAAATGAGTAAAGAGGAGGGTTTTCATAACCAAATAGACCTTTAACCAAGGAATTTGTCTTGTCAAACACGCAAAATATCAATTAAAGGTCTTGGCCTTTTATCGACATTTTAAAATAGAAAACCAATAAAGAAGAAATTTTTTTAAGGCTAAATTGAAAATTGTGGAAAGCTAAATTAGAAATATCTTGGAAGTCTCAGTTATAATTATTTTTCAATAAATATTTTTTATATGATACTTTGATAATTAATCAATAACAACTAGTTATATCCCTTACTGAAAATAGATCTCAGTCGTTGAATATGCATGCATCCATATAAATATTATTGAATGTGTGCGAGCTATATGTGTGCGGCTCTCAAACCCCATGATTAGGGAAAGAAAGTTAGGTAGCAGTGCCTGTCAAGAATGATGTGTTTGACGAAAAAGACTGAAGAGGTAGTTGTCTAAAATATTCCCATTTGTTAGTGTTAGGTGAATTTCGTAATAAAGTAAGAAATTACTAAAAGAGCCCGAATCTTTCAATGTAATCGCATAACTTACAGTCTGAAGAGACGGAGCCAGCAGGGTGTGGATATGATTAAGGTTTGCGAAAAATGGTATTGATGAAAGCACTGACTAATTGCCATCGCATTATTATTAGACTTAAAGCAAGATCTATTTGTGTTAAGGTCTCTATCAATATCACCAACTCTGTTTAAGAAATCAATTAAGATCAGTCCAGCTGTTAGTCTCTGTTTTAATTTTCAACCACAGGAAGTTTAATCATCGCAAGAAAGTGAGGAAAAAAAAAAGGAAAGAGATACATGGAGGGACCCCTTATGTCATGCTTTTGTATTATTGTGTACTATATATTGATGATAAGACCCACGCAGAGCAAAAGATGAGGGTTCCCGTAATTAGCGTGATTAGGGGCCTCATCGCTTATGATAATTAATAAACAAATTAAATTAAACACGCGGCATTATATGCGGTTACGCAACAAATTTCCATAATTTTAATACTAAATTTCCAAAAGAATAAACTTCTCATTGAGAAAAAGAACAATGGCTTTTTGCTGCTTTAGGAAGTTTCGCTGCGAGAGAGTCACTACTGTAAGTCCAACTGCTACCACCATCTGATTCGTGGCTTTTCTTTTTCATTATTTTTCGCAACAAGACAATTGTAAAGTCTTGTATCAAGGGTCAAGGAAACATATAATAATAATAATAACAACAATAACAATAATAATAATAATTTTAAAAAAATTTTGTGCGAATGACAAAAAAAGGTTTTTGGAATAATTATTTTTATTCTGACCTATATGAATATGATGTTCGAATTTAATATGATAGTATCGGATATTAAAAAATACATTTTAAAAAAAGTACACCTCTACCCAAAATGTTAAATTATTCAGATCCCTTACTGTAAATGTTTCTTATCTAAATAAATAAACAAGTGATTACATCGATCTGACATTAGGCCGTCTCCTAAAATTTTTATGCAATAATTATGTGTTGACGGTATTATTTTTGTTTTTTGGGCCAGCTAACACAATCGGCTTAACATATCATCATCATCATCATCATTAAATGTTCAATGCCTTCAAAACAAAATTCAAAAACATGCACAAGCCAATACTCAATTTAAGACCTCAATTAGGGGTGGAATTAGGCCAGGCGGCCTGTGGCCTGGCCTGTAAATAGCCTGGTCTGACCTGACCTATTTAGATATCAGAACAAGCTCAGGCCTGTAAAAAGGCTTGTTTACTTTATCAGGCCAGGCTCAAGCCTGATAGTAAGCCTGTTAGGTCTGTCAGGCGGCCTGAGCCTGTTATCTTTTTTTTTTTAGGTTAGAATTGTAAATAGATAAGAGGAAATTTGTTATTCTGATTGGTTAATTAAGAAAACTCTACCAACATAAACGTGTTATCCAGAGCTTATTGCATGCTTCGTTTCATTTCCATTCTCTATAATAAAAAGAATTGATGTATGTATAATGACACATATTTGAACAGAAAAAGAAAACATAAGTGCATTAAAAAAAAAAAGTATCATTCATTTATTTGATCCATGCTTTTTATATCTTATTAATATATATATATATATATATATAATTGACCTATTATGTTTTAAATCGTACATATGTGTGGTCAATCTAATTCTTATTATAATAATTACTTAATTAATTTAAATAAATAAATAATAATAAATGTAACATTTTTTTTTAAACAACCATGTGTAATAACAGGATCAAATATCATTTTGTTAGTAAATTAGTTTGAACAAATGATAAATTTAAAATATAAAAGGGATTAAGGATGTTTCATATTTTAAACTAGATCTAGTTATCAACTAATTTTTATACTAGAGATGGGATAAAGTGATATTTTTACACTAGAGTGAAATTATGTTTTCTAATAATTTTTCATATTTGATTTTTTTTGGGCCTCAGGGGACATGTTTTACAAATTGTGTTAATTTAATAATTTCATATTTACTGTTTGTATTTTAGATAAATTGGGTTGAATTATTGTAATTTTGAATTGACTTATATGTATTTAAAATTTGTTAAAAAAACAGGCATGGCTCAGATTGATTAAAAGGCATTTTATAGGCCGCAGACCAGGCTCAGGCCAACAGGCCTCACCATAGGCCAGGCCTGTTAAGGGTAAGACCTAGCCTGGCCTGGCCTGTTTCCACCCCTAACCTCAATACCTAAATATATCCTAGATATTTTGATTTAGTTTTAGATCAATTTTTCAGAAATAATTTTATGAAAGTCAAAATAAATACATGAAAAGAGTTTTGTTTCAATTTGTATAAAGACATTTTTTTAAAAATGTTTTTGAGGGATCCAAAACACCCCCTTAGAGATCCCTACATTGAATCACGTAGCAGCCTAGGGTGGACCAAAAGACAGTCATAAAATTCAACGGTGGTAAAAAAGAAAAAGAAAAAAAAGAAGGACAATAATATAAAACAGACAGTCTCAATCGTTAACTGTCAAAAGGGTTTACGTATACATGTACCTATCGTGTACCACAAAATCAATATGTTGGGGAGAAAAAAAAAAAGAACATTGCATATATGATACCCACAGGGGAAAATATGACTTAAAATACATTCAGTTGGACGCACAAGGCGTTTCGTATATCTATATCTTGTTAAGAAACACCGCACTTGGTCTTTGCTTGTACGATTTTGACAGTTATATTAATGATGTTGCTCAATCTGGGTCCAACGTAAAATCAGACTATGCTCCTCTATACATATACAGATCGATCCAGCTCAGTTTTCAAGTAACTCTTGCAGTGTCACATATTTACTTCTTCAAGATATGGATTTCTTGTTCTCGTTTAATTAAGAGTGAAGAAGAAACCACCTGTTTCACAGCAATAATTGACAGATATCTATGTAGGAACCTAAAGCACTTTCCTGCATAGGCTTTGAAAAAAACACATGAATCATCGAATCAAATCGGGTTTTGTTAAACATGTAAATCACTAATTTTACCCCAAGTTGCAATCTTAACACTGGCTGATTGTGGCCATGACTAGATCAGAATGTCGTGAAATATCTCAAATCCCACCAAATGTGACTGACTTATTCGGCTTTGCAATGTCAGTGAAGAATAAAATATGTGAGATAGCCAGCCCTCTCGCCGACAGATGTGGCGTGATGGTCACTATAAATAGATCCCGACGTTGTATGGAGTTTGCAGCATAACCCAACGTTGTACTCAATGTCGTGCCTGCACTTGTTACTCCTTCTGCTCGGGGTGGTGTCACTCACCACTTCAGCCTCTGCAAACTACTACTATGAGCCTCCACCCCTTGGGAAGCCACCAATTTACGGGCATCCACCCTTTGAGAAGCCGCCACCAGTTTACACACCTCCCATCTATGAGCCACCTCCGACTTATCGGCCCCCATTTGAAAAGCCACCAATCTATGAGCCTCATCCTCCCTTCGAGAAGCCTCCATTTTATGGACATCCTCCTTTTGAGGAGCCACCGCCAATTCATAAGCCACCATTTGAGAAGCCGCCCGTCTATGAGCCTCCTCCGGTAGAGAAGCCACCACCTCATGTTCACACGCCACCAGTTGAAAAACCACCAACTTACGAGCCTCCTCCACATGAGAATCCACCAGTTTACGAACCACCTCCTCATGAGAAGCCTCCACCTGTTCGCAAACCACCAACTGAAAAACCACCCGTTTATGAGCCTCCTCCGCATGAGAAGCCACCTCCTACTCATCACAAGCCTCCTCATGAGAAGCCGCCGCCTGTTCATCACAAGCCACCACCAGTTGAAAAACCACCAATGCATGAGCCTCCTCCTTATGAGAAGCCACCACCCATTCACATGCCTCCTCATGAGAAACCACCGCCTGTTCATCACAAGCCACCAATGCATGAGCCTCCTTCACATGAGAATCCACCAACTTATGAGCCTCCTCCTCATGAGAATCCACCAACTTACGAACCACCTCCTCATCAAAAGCCTCCACCTTTTCACAAGCCTCCTCATGAGAAGCCTCCACCTATTCACAAACCACCAATTGAAAAACCACCTGTTTATGAGCCTCCTCCACATGAAAAACCTCCAACTTATGAGAAGCCTCCGCCCATTCACAAGCCTCCTCATGAGAAGCCACCTCCTGGTCATTACAAGCCACCAATTGAAAATCCACCCATGCATGAGCCTCCTCCTTATGAAAAGCCACCACCCATTAATAAACCACCATTTGAAAAACCACCTATCTATGAACCGCCACCTACTTACAAACCACCAATTGAGAAGCCACCATTTTATGAGCCTCCTCCATATAAGAATCCACCAATTTATGAGCCACCACCCATTCACAAGCCGCCATTCTATCAACATCCTCCCATTGAAAAGCCTCCGACTTACTCACAGCCGCCCTATGGCCATTATCCTAAGCACCCTCCGTCAAAGCGTGCCCCGTGACACCGTCATCATTTTGTTTTCTATAAATAAGAGCTTTCGAATGTGATGCTTTGTTTTAATTTCATGTCTGGTGAGGTTATATGTACGTAGTTGCTGCGTTGTACTATATCATGTTTATCCCTACAACTGTATGTACAATATGAACGACCGCTTCAAATTAAATAAAGATGTTTTCCTGAGTTTCTTGTTTAAAGGCATTTCTATGTTGCATGCGTTTCAAACGGTGGATACGTTAGCGGAAAAATAAAATAAGTGCATGTTTTTCTTTTCTTGAGATACAAGGAGTACGACACATGGCCATTTTTTCATTTGGATGAAAAATGATAACATGGTTGGTGGATTTGATGTATGTTTAAATTAATATCAGTAGGGAGAGACAAATTTAAGTTGATAAAGAGCAATATCCATATGCCAGAAAAGGTTATTTCTTCTAATTAATTAAAGTAACCACTTCAGAGAATTTCCAATATTTAGGAACGGAGTAACAAAAAAATTCTTTTTATAAATGATGGTTTGGATAATACATTTTTTCAATGGAAAGTTGTACCAAAGGAATTTCTTAGCATTCTTATAAAAGTTGGGTTGGATTTTAGCCAGTTTAATCCACAAGTGAGCAGGATAATAAGTTGAGATAGATCTTCTATATTTATAAATGTAAATGCACCATACCGTGTGCGTAATTTAATTAGAAATAAAAAGAAATTAAATAATAAGCCAATGATCGATGAGATATAAATAATATATTTGTAATTTTCTGTCTCTCTTTTTAATCATATGAATATATGAATTAAAAAATGGAATCTGCTAAGATCAGTAGTAAAGAGCAGGCCATATGAGCAGGGCTTGTCTCCGTCTGAAAAAGGGCAAGGTCCGGGAAAGTTATGAGAATTTTGCAATCGATAATAAAAATGTGAAATATGGAAATTCAGGACTTGACAGTCACGTGCGCGCGCCGGCACGGGGAAAGCCATCTCCATTGATGAGGCCCATTTAAAGGCTGGGCCCATTTAACCGGGTAAAGCCCAATATCTTTCAAACTTTGGGCCTAAATCACGTTGTAATTATTCACTCTCATTATGTTGATTTTCCCCGAAAGAATACCCAAAAGTCATGTGGACAATCAATCGCGGGGTCTTGAAAAAGAAGGGAAGAACGAGCAGTGACCGAGAAGCATCAGTTAATATTACGAGTGAGCTTTCGCATTATCAGACCAAGAGATTACCAGTGTGTGATCTAAAATTTAAAACACGACATGAGAATGATTGCAGAAGATACCAACATCAGCTCTAGGGATTTTGAGATTAAAATTGAAGTGCTTTATGAGGGCATCCAGTAAATAGTCAGCACCGGTAATCAATTTTTTTTTTTGGCATTTTATTTTGTTCTTGGTCGGAAAGTAGAGATCCACCTAGAAATCTAGAATCTTCATCATTGTGATTCCATTATTTAATTTTTCAACACTAACAAAAATCGGAAAAATTTTCGGTGCTGTGGTATTTTTTTTTAATTTGGGTTTAATTTCATCAAATATGCTGCTGATTATCTGTATATCTACATGGTCTTCAAGATCCCATTGATATTTCCTTTGCATGGTCAGAAAACAGGTAGATACGTGGAAAGTCATTAGAGTGAGAGATGGCTGAACGAAAGAGAAAGTAGAAACATTCGTTCTTAAAACTAAGAGAAACACGATACCTATCACTCTTAAGTGTCAGCATACTTCTGGTTAAAATCGTGGCTAAAAAATATTTGGCAGAAAACTATTAGTTACCCTTTTTTTTAATACAAAAAGTAAAAATGAAGAAAAGATCAATGATTATAGCTTGAAAACATGGCCACCGGGAAAGAGCGTGCTGGGCCGTTGGTTTGTGATCTTACTAACCCAGATTTGTTCGAGAAAAGATAACGCCAAAAATTGATAATGAAAGGACAAATTAGGTGCAGAAGATAAACGCGATGAGACGAAGCTTGTATGGTGACGAGGAAATTAAGGTGATTGGGAAAACTCTGAAAAGGACAGATGCATGATGGGCCCCAAAATTAGTTGAGCATTGAAAGTCACTGCTTTTTTTGTTAGGCCTTGCTTATAATTGATCCAACTCCTAATTACTTTCTGGCTTTCGTTACCAAGTATTGACATTCAGCTGCCACCCAGCACATGCCCTAGCTAATAATTTTGAGGTGGCACAGTCAAACAAGCAATCCAGCGACTCCATGGTATAGTAGATGCTTCTAATGGCTTTAACCCTGTACTGCCTCTGATGCTCATAGGGCCCAATTAATTAATTTGGGAATATTATATTATTCTCGGGCAGCAGAAGAAACTCACCCTCGTTCACCATATTTATGGACTCGCCCACACGTATTCATACTTGTATGGCTTTAACCTTTTCTTTTATTTTCTTTCAATTTCTCACGCGGCGGAAGAAACTCCCGCTCGTCTCATATTCATAAAGAGTGCCAAACTCGTAATTTAGGAAAGTATTTGGTGTTACTTGATTTGATTTGAAGGCCCAGAATTTGTTCGTCTTGTAATTTATGGAGCTTGGAGGCACAAATTTTTAAGCATGGCGGTAATAAAACTTTATACTACTTCGTTGGCCCAAAAAAAAAACTTTATAGCCTCGGTTCTCAAATCAAAATGATCAAATTCAAATGTGAATCATCGCAACAGTTTAAGCCCAGTTCTTAAATTGCAAAAATATTTAAAATATGTAAGAAGGCGTTCAGAGTGTACTGTGCAATTAAAATACGAGTATCTAAATATAATTTAAATTACACTATGGTAATAATTTATTCTTTTGACCAGCCTTTATTAATAAATTATTTATGATTTATAATTGGTTGTATTTAATATATAAATTTAATATTATATACATAGACACAACTATAGTTGAGATAGAGATTTTTGTTTTTATATTGAACTGTGCATTTATTTGTTTATTAAATTAAATACATATATCATAATTATATTTGGCTATAACCTTTTCTTTAAGATCTTGCATTAAATTCAGATAGCAGGAATTGTGTTTATTATTTGAATCGTTTAACGTTTTGGCGAACGCCTTTCGCTTTTGGATGTGTGCGTATAAACATTTTACTTTTAACGAGAATGACAGACATTAACGGATTAATTATAAGCTGGTCAAATTTGAAACCGACTATTTATAAGAAAATATTCATGTTATTAGACTACAAAATTATTAACATATAAATATTCCTTTATATATTTGTCAGGAGTTGCGGGGCTGCTTCCGAAGGATTAGGGATTAATTCGAATTCAATTCAGGAGGTGCTTGGTTCGCAAAAAAATATTTATAAAATTATAATTTAGTTTTTATCTAAATAATTTTTTTTTATTGTTTTATCCGAATGGCGAGCTCGCTCTTCAGTCCACGCGTGAACCCGATTTCAGCGAGTGTGCATGAGCTAGAGGCGAGTCACTTCGATTTTACATTCATATTGTTCCCCAACTTCCGCTAGCGAACTGAGTTCTTTGGAATTAAAATTAACTTGGAAGTTTGACAACAATAATCATAAATATATAATCCTTTTAACTAATTCATAAAATCAAAAAATAATTGATTTAATTATTTACAAAATTTATTACACCTTTTCAAAATTACCTCCACGATTTAGTGATCAGAATTTAATTTGCAGAGATAAAAATATCTTAATAAATATGAATATCATGGGACAAAAAATTAACATGGGATATAGGAGATAATCGAGTCATATATTTATATAAGGAGCGCAAAATTGGGGCATTTATTTCGTTAATAATGCAAATTCGCATTCGAGATATTAACAAAAATTTTAACCACACACATTCTTGTTATATTATGTTTTGAGCTAGTTTACTCTAAAGGAAATATTTGAGTGAAAAGAAAACCATCATTTTTAAAAAAAGTTATAATATACGAAATAAACATATAAAAAATTTTGCAAGTGAAAAGCACTTTTTTCGCCGAGTCCAAACCAAACCCCCCAAAGCATATGGCAGCACATGCGACCTCTAATCTCATCGCCTGCGTGGCCACGTGGTAGAAGTTAACAGCTTCCGTATATCACTTGTTTTGGATCAACAAATTTTAGTTTCCTAATGGGGTAACAAAATCAATTTATAGGAATATTATTTAAATTTTAAATATATACTTCATCATTTATATTTATTAAAAAATTAGTTAAAACCAGTTTAAAATAATAAATATGTAAGACATATATTTTTTAAATATGTCCTTATTAATGAAGAAAATAAATAAAAAATGCAATAAATAATTCAAAGAAAAAAGAGAACATGTGGGGGATAAAATTAAAAGAATGCATTAAATGCTTAGACAAAAATGGACATTATCTTATAAAAAAATAAAACTTCTCTAAAATACTTTAACTTATATTTTGAATTAGAGAGAGTATTTTTTTTAAAATCCCAATTTAGAGTCATGTTATCTTTTAGTCAGAAAAATAACATTTTATTTTATCTATATATATACATAGAGAGAGTATAAAAGTCCAACATGATAACATTGAACGGAAGTTATGCTTTAAGGGGGGAAAGTAGAGTGCGATATTTAGCAGTATTTTGTCATGGCATCAAATATTATAGAGTAGGTAAAGAATAGAGTCATGACAAGACAGTAAAGATTAACATATAATAATGAGAAAACGAGTCGTTAAAAATTAAACAACACCAATTGAAAAATCACCGACACTCCTTCCACTGCTCAAGCATATATAATATTGATAACTTGTAATACTCGCTTATCTCAAAAGATAACGCAAGCTGGAATTAAATAGGGCTACAATTATTCCCAATGGTCAAATAGTCATGGGGACGTGCTCATTTGTCAAACCCTATCTTATCCCCCCACCTATCACGTACAGATCTGATCCGCCCCCACAAGGAGAAAAATCTAATCCTTCTATTTTTATTATTTTGGGGGAAATTGCAATCAGATCTTTAAAAAAATTCAATTATCTTAAAATCCTAATAAAAAATGAGCGGTATACACCAATTATCATTTTTATACTGTAACTTGTCACCAGTTATTATCAACAGGCTTTAGAATAATTAAATTCTTTTTCTGAAATTTGATTGTAATTTCCCCTAATTTTTGTCATCCCTTGACTTTTTCAACGCATGGGCGGTAGGGATCTAGAACGCTACCTTTTGACCATCTGTACGTCGTCGTCTTCACCTTCTACGTACGATCAGAATGTGGTTTCGATTGCGTGGATGTGTGGATGTGTGGATGTGTGTGTCTGAGATTATTCGAGGAATCATCGTCGTCTGAGTCTGTTCAATAATACTCCCTCTACTCTTTAATATAAAATCTTATTTTAATTATAAAAATAAGATTCTGATTTACTTTATCTCTTAAATTTGTGTTTTTTTTAAGATAGTCGTTGTAACAATGATAGTTCTAGCTAATATACTTCATTAGCACGGATATTTTAAGAAAGATAATACCTGTTTATTATAAATAATTAACTCAACTTATTTTTTTAGCCTTCTCAATTAATCAATTAACTTTTATATTTAGTACCGGATATATAGTAACTCAATAAATGATTTTGAAAATCTGAACCACCCTTGAAACAAAATGATCCCAACTTGCAACGCAATTTTAGAGGCAAGTGTTAAAATCAAGTGGTGCATTCGAGAGTGACGGATGGAGAGAGTCGATGATGCTGTTCAACTATTATTTCCAATATTACTTTTAGTATATTTATTTAGTTATTTAATATGGTTTGCAGCCGGGCAAGTTGCTTTTGACAAAAAAATAAGTCATTTTCACTAAACAAATCCCAGCTAGTAAGCACTACTATATTACATAAACCCTGCAATCAGCCACAAACCGAGCCGGTGCAGGCACAAATTATTCTTATATTCTCTTATATAACTAGGATTAATATTATTAATAAAGAGGCGTAAGTAATAAATGCCTGAATTTGAGTAATTTATTTAAAATATTTTCATCACTATGAACTAAATTAGATATAAAACAATTTCATATATCTCAATCTACTGTCCATATTAATGATAAGATAAAAAACTTGAAGCAAAAACTAGGATTTCCAATTTTCCACCTACATGCATGGGGATATTCATCAAGTTCACACCTACCAACCTTGACTTATTTATTATTATTATTTTATTAATTAAATTTAAATATTAAATTAAATTGGATCCACAGCATCTCTCCACCGACTCCACTCCCTCGTCTACTTTAAATTGGAGTCCATGCTCCCTCATTTGCACCATCCAACACAAAACCCAGCTCGACAATGTCGTCTAAGCACTTGCTAGCGTTTCTCATTGGAGTGGTGTTTCTCACCACTTCAACCTTCGCGAATTACTATCAGCCTCCAACCTATAAGCCACCGGAAAAGCCTCCTGTGTACAACCCTCCACCAATTGAGAAGCCCCCTGTCTATAAACCTCCGGTAGAAAAGCCCCCTACCTATAAGCCTCCTGTTGAGAAACCACCTGTTTACAAGCCACCAGTTTACAAGCCTCCAATTCAGAAGCCACCAGTTTACAAGCCTCCCGTGGAAAAACCCCCTGTTTACAAGCCACCCATTGAGAAACCACCCGTTTACAAGCCACCCGTTGAGAAACCACCCGTTTACAAGCCTCCGGTTGAGAAGCCACCCGTTTACAAGCCCCGTGGAGAAACCTCCTGTTTACAAACCACCCGTCGAGAAGCCTCCTGTTTACAAGCCTCCCGTCGAGAAGCCACCTGTTTACAAGCCTCCGGTGGAGAAGCCACCCGTTTACAAGCCACCTGTTGAGAAGCCACCCGTTTACAAGCCTCCGGTGGAGAAGCCACCCGTTTACAAGCCTCCGGTGGAGAAGCCACCCGTTTACAAGCCACCTGTTGAGAAGCCACCCGTTTATAAGCCCCCTGTGGAGAAGCCACCGAGCTATCAACCACCACCTTATGGTCACTATCCTCCATCTACAACCAAAAACTGAGTATCC
Organism: Neltuma alba; assembly: GCF_004799145.2. Taxonomy (NCBI): domain Eukaryota; kingdom Viridiplantae; phylum Streptophyta; class Magnoliopsida; order Fabales; family Fabaceae; genus Neltuma; species Neltuma alba. Next base: position 24,864 of record NW_021637653.1, on the reverse strand, counting down.
CATGATTTTTAGCCTATCTTGTTACTCATAAAATAAAAGCATGTTTTCTCTCAGTTTGTCACCAATTGTTGTTTAGTATTTTATCTTTTTCGTAATACCTCTGGCTTTGCGGTGTGTATCGTGCATGGCTATTATGGCTACAGACGAATTGTAGTCTCCCAAATGAAATATTGATTATTTATAATAAAGTTGTCTGATTTGGCCTGGTCTCCTTTCCACTTGTATTTATCACTATATATTTTATTATCTATGATTTAGAGCAAAAAAATTTCATTCATGCTCGTCAGTTAACATTCAGGTTACGCAAAATTTACAAATGCCAGCTGATTGATTAAATTTTCCTAATTTATGTCATTTGTTGTATATGACAGCCCTTAAATCCATTAATTTATCAAACCAAATTTATATTGAGATGATTAAAATTTTCTTAAAATTAAATTAAAAAAATTGGCCACATTTATTTAATTTCTAAATAATACAATATTTCAGAATATTGAATTAAGCTCACTAAAATTTAATGTTATAATATTAATTATTAACGTGCAATTAAATGTAAAATAAACACCAAGGTTTTCACGTAAATAAAAAGATATGGAAAGAAGATAAATTAAATATTAAGCTTTCACTTTTCAAAATAAACCAAAAAAATAAAGAGGGGGAAGAAAAAGGTCATAGGCTTTGTCTGCAGCACGATTGATCGTGGACGTGGGGGACCAAAAACGAAGCAGTGTGCCATTGTCCATGGCAAAAGAACTACGATAATAACTAAGTAAGCTCTTTTTTTGTTTGTTTGATTTTAATTGTTTGTATATTGACAAAGTCAATCCATCTCCATGTTTACTAATATAGTTTAATATACACTCCCTTCTATATTCCGTAAGAGTTACTTTTATGGGGAGTTCTTATGATTCAAAAGACAAGTTATATTGTAGAAATTTGGATAATTTAATATTTTTCAGTAAACATATACTCATTCGATCCTTAATGTTAGATTCATTTTGTAGTGTAAATTATATCATAAAATGAGTTTTGCATTTAAAACTAGAGGAGTACTATTCATTAGATAAGATAGCTTAGGGAAGAAATCAGAGATAATTAGATTTATGTTTTAAACTACTTAATTAAGGAAATAATTTGAAAATAAATTAAATTCAGAACAAAATAAGGAGTTAAACTACTTTTTAAGCACATTTCTTAGTATTTGCGGGATAGTGTTTTTTTTTTTTTTAACCAGGGTTTCCCCCCATCTTTTACCAAGGGTACTTTGTGATAGTTAACTATACTTTAATTATAGGTTCAAAGACCAGAAGTTGCATAATTAAAAAATAAAAATGTGAAAAATTACACTCTTCATCAGCCATAAAAGTATTTAATATAATATGAGTATACTAGACTCATTTAAGGGTATTAAAAAAGAAGAAGAAAACTTTAGTAGATTGTTGAATTGGCGCGATGTTCGCTCTTTTTATGAAGTTGTTTTACATTCTTTTTCTTCTCTCTCTTTTTCAGGCCAAGAGTTCTTTTGATTTCGCACATAATCGATTTGCGTACGTAGTATTTATTTTGATAGATCCATTCCACCCAATAATTTGTCAAAATTAATAGTTGATAAGAAAACGAATTAATGCAGAATTGCAGTGTGAATTCATGTCTTCCTCCCGTACTTTTTGTTTGTTTGTTTTTAAGGAAAAGTATAGGGCATTATTTAATTCATGTTTTAGTGTTTTAAGGCATGAAAATTAAAATATACATACTTTTTATAATTCAACTAAGTTTAGCTATTGAAAAACAAACAATCCTGACCAGAAATTTCAAATATTATTATATATGCGTATATTTAAATATATAAAAATATATCATGTCAAGACAATGAGATGTATTCTCGTTTTCAATATTATAAAATTATAAATTCATGTTTAAAATGTTTTTAATATCATAAAAAATACGTTTTAAGCGAATGTGAATAACAAATCCAAAACATCATTGCACCAAGAAGATAAATTGTAATTTTAGTTTTGGTGAAAAGGAGTGATAATTTTTTTTTAAAAAATCAATGAATAGATTAAAAGTTTAATTACCTGTTGGATAAGTTGTGTAATTTTATCAAGAGGAGGCTGGAGTCTTACATATTTGAGCATAAAAAATTAAATTGAATTACTATTATGAAGGGCAAATTCACCATATATTCAGTTTCTACCCTTTACAGTAACACTCAGAATAATTGCAGAAACAGGAAGAGGAAGAAGCTGAGTGCTTAAAAAGTCACGCAACAGTCTTGCATTAAAGTCATAATGAACGGCAGTCCGGCATTGTACGCCTTCATATATTTCTGTGTCTTGAGCCTTTATATCACGTAACAGTCTCCCAGGGTAAGAATTTTCTACTCAACGCTCTTCTTCTGATGTAACTTTAACCAAATTGATGTAACTATTAGTACTAATATATATCACAATCAAGCCAAAAAAAAAAATTATATGCAGGTATGTGTATGTTCGAGGGTAAAAAACTGGCCCATGTATTATTTATTGTAACCCTATTTTTGGTATGAGGGAAATAAAAGAAAGAGGTGAAAATTTTTAATGAGCTCAATTTAAATAAATTAGAAAAGTGGAGTTTTAAAATTTTAATAAAAAATAGATGTAAGATAAAAGTAATAAAAATTAATTAAAAACTTTTAACCTCACTTTTTTAATTTGTTTAAGTTGTGCTCATTAAATTTTTTCATTCATTCTATTTATCTCATAGCATGAGAAATTCTAAGTGTAGAATATCAATGAGCTAAATTTCAACGACGAAAGTGTTGATTTGTTAACCTGCATTATCATGAACGTATCAAGTTCTTATAATTAGTCCAAAATTTAGAAAAATGACTATATGAGATATATTTAAATATATATGATAAGAAAGTGATGTGTGTGAGTGTGCGTTCAGTTTTTTCTTTTAAAAAAATTAGAATAGTGAAATATACAAATTTAAATATATCCTGCCGACCCGGATCAAGTTGAAAAGAATATGCAGACACAGTCTTCATCAAGGTGAAAAGAAAGTTGAGGCCAAGCCACGGGCCTTTTCCAGATTTTCACACATACATGTTGATATTCCGGATGATATGCCTACCAGCTTTGACTTTTTTTATTTTTATTTTTGTTAAATATATTTTAGTTAATAAAATATTCAGAAATAATTCCGACACACCTCCTTCCTTCTAGTATAAATTCAAAGCTCATGTTCTCTTCAGCTTGCAACATCACTGCTAGCTAGCTCAATTAACAATATAATGTCTCCCAAGCACTTGTTAGCGTTCCTCTTTGGGGTGGTATTTCTCACCACTTCTGGCTTGGCTGATTACAAGCCACCTGTTGAGAAACCACCTACATACAAGCCTCCGGTTGAGAAACCTCCTGTTTACAAACCACCTACGTATAAGCCACCAGTTGAGAAACCTCCTGTTTACAAGCCACCTGTTGAGAAGCCTCCCACCTATAAGCCTCCAGTTGAGAAACCTCCTGTTTACAAGCCACCTGTTGAGAAGCCTCCCACCTATAAACCCCCAATTAAAAAACCACCTGTTCACGAACCACCAATTGAGAAATCCTCCACATACAAGCCATCACCAGTTGAAAAGCCACCCACCTACAAACCTCCAACTGAGAAACCGCCTACTTATAAGCCACCAGTTGAGAAGCCTCCTGTTTACAAGCCACCAGTTGAGAAGCCTCCTGTTTACAAGCCACCAGTAGAGAAACCACCAGTTTACAAGCCACCTACGGAAAAACCACCAACCCACCCGTCACCGTCTTATGGTCATTATCCTAAGCACCCTCCGTCAACGACAGAGAACTGATGATGAGGAGCCCCGGGCCCTGATTTGAAGCATGTTTTGGTATTATTATGAAAATAAAGGCTGTGACTTCAGTTTGTCACCTAGCTCGTGTTGTATGAGAATTTCAACTCTTCTTTTTCTTTTTTTGGTTCTTTAGTATGCATGTATGGGTATGGCTGCAAACTCTCTTACGGAATATCGATGATCTATTATGATAACATGTCTCTTAGCCTACTTCTTCTTTCACTGATCGTTACATTAACTCTCTATACTAATATTATAAGTTACTGTAACCAACTAAAAATAATTAACTGGGTTAGACTTGTAGCTATGCACAAAGGAAATTGCGTAATTGTCTCATTCGATAAAACGGCCATCATGTAGTGTGTAACGCTTTTAGGAGGGTAATATACGATTTAGTGAGCAGCGTGATTAAGTAACAGTGGTATTGTAAACTTATGACCCAATGAAAGCTTTGGTAAATCGAAGACAAATGATCGATTACGAATACCCACACAATAAATTGTAGTTGTACGTGCTTTTAGAAGAAGTTCACTTTCGCTTCTCTTTCGCATTTTCTCTCTACCATTAATTGATTGACATATTCATTTTTTGGTACACCCAATTTCACCAAATAATTGGTCAAGACCAGCAAAGGGAGAGAAAACTAATTAATACTTGTGCAGTGCAATATTCTGAAACCCCAGGTAACTAGGATTATGTATCTATATATATTTACCAGACTGATGATCTAATAAAAAGATCCGCATCTACTAAAGCAGAAATCATAAAGACTACACACATGACTGAAAAAATGTAAACGATCCAAGTGATACACGAAATTATGAGGAACTTATAAAAATATTTAAAATTTATAAAATCAGCGCTTAATATTTTGATGTTTCAAAGAGACTTTTGTACGAGGTAAAAAAAAAAAGAAGATACTTTTGTCTACTGGTAGTACGCTATAGTAACGAATACAAAATATCAGTTTAACAAAAAATGTCATCAGTATGAATAATAATTTAATTAAAAAGAGCATATCGCTGATGACTTATTTTTGTAATTCTTAAAAAGTTACTACTTCTTATCCTTAATATAAAAGCTTGTTTAATTTTTATTTTGGTTCTGAATATAAGACCGTCAATCCAATTTGTCTCTTACATTTGTCTTTTTTTTTTTAAGGTAATCCTTATAATAATAGTAGTTCTGGCCAATACACTTGATTAGTAAAGATATTTTAGGAAAGACAACACCTATTTATTACAAATAACTAATTTAACTAGTTTCTTTGACCTACTAAAATTAGTCAACTAACTCTTATATTAAAGACCGGGGATAGTAAAACCTTAGCTCTTTGAGAATCGTAGGGTTTTTTCTCAGATCAGCCAAGCAATGGATTGGAGACGCTTGAGTCGAGCTTTCATGTTTGGGGGAATGAGTCTATTTCCCTTTATAATTGGCCAAAAACTTGTTTAGAATAGTTCTGAATTAGTATTAGTATTATAACGGCAAATCTACCAGTCAACAATTGATAATCGAGTTAAGTTTAGATATCTGAATTTCTTTTCTTTGTTTATATTATTCCGAGATCACACACCTATCCGCCTGGACTTGTTTTTTATTTTTAACTTTTAATGTTCATAAAATATTATAGACGCACCGTTATCCCTCGTCCGACAACGCCCTCATACCTCCTCGGCTCCTCCGTCGTTGTAATTAAGTATGATCAGAATTTCAATAGACGTCCAGGCTATACTATGCTAGTCTCTCTCTCTAAATGTTTAACAGGAAGCTGAATTTTGTAATGATTTTTTTTTTACCAAGAAAAAATACGAAATAATTCATTGGATATATATTTACTATATGTCTTTCTGAGAATCTAATCACTGATCATTCTCGCCAACTTCTAGTAATCGTGATTGCAAGACATCATAGGTTAATTTATGCGTAGTGGATAAGCTCGGATTAATACTGTATATTTAATTCATATAATGGCTTAATTCTTTTCCTTTTGAAATGAAACATCCACAACTTCAAGATGCTACGGAAAATAACTCAAAATTCAACGTTACTATAAATTCGTAAGGGGTTTTAAGTGGTCCATTTCTGAACTTAATGAATTCGAAAGCCAGCTATTCACCAGTGAACTCCGGACGATACTTGGTTATTCACGAGCTCAATTTACTTCCCTCTACTTACAAAGTTGTTATAAACAAAGATTACCGGGTCATATATGTCCGCACGAAAAATTGGATTATCTCGTTCAATAAATTAAATTGAAGATTAAAGAAGGCGTTCGGTGCATATATCATCACCTGATGACAAATTCAGTAGATGTATAGCCAACGCCCAACAATCACAATTAAGAATATATATTTATATGCATTAATAAGCGTGTGTAACATTTTTTTTTCATTTTTAGGTTTTTGTATATTTATAGTTAGGAATTGTATAATATATTTAAAATATAACTGTGCTAAATTTAATAATCTGTCTAAACTTATAATGGAGAGAACCACTTGTTGATGTAGTGTGAAATATCATTTTTATTGGGTTTTCGCCAGGAAAAGAAAGGGTTTTTTTTTTATGGGGGGTGGAGGAAGAAAAAAAATTGAAGACGGGTCGTAACCCGATACCGGGGTCAAAATATTATTAAATTAAAAGCATTTTAACGGACTGCTTCCCCACCCAAAAAAAAAAAGCTCACACTTAACTTCTATTTCATTCTAAAAAATTTTCTTCACATGATTAAAAAATTCTCGTCTCCCTCAAATATAAACATGTCAAACTTTCTACTGCACATCGCAAGACTCTTGATGAAAAAATGAAAGAAAATAATTATTTTAAATATTTTTCCTTTCTTAGATTATAATGGATTTTTAATTTATTAAGGCAAATTTATTTTCAAGAAAAAAGTTTTTGGCCAACATTCTTAAGAAAATATTGATTTGACAAATATGTTTAATTTAAAATAAAAATTAATGCATTCACGTGTATAAGAAATGGCACTGTCTGTTTGCAAGTCAGTACAAGTTGCTTCTGGTACTCCAAATAATATAATAAAAATTCAGGCCAAAGAAAATATATAATAAAAATCAGCGTCTGTATTATGCATTTGGTGTAGTCCAACTTTGCCGCCGCTGAATAATTGAGCAGATAATATTATTTATAAATAAAAATCATTCTGCGACTTCTTTGCCACTGCCATCCCCCGACGTGTCTGTATGCCCTCTCCTGTCGGTCTTCCTACGTGCGTCTCCCCATCACCACTCATATCATGTATCATCGAAATAAAAATTATCCTATCTCTGCTCTTAATTACAATAATTATAAATAAGGTATTGTAATTAAGACAGGAGGTAATAGATAACAAAAGGGAGAATTTTTTTATAAAAAATTTAAATGAGTTGGATATTTGGGTTTATTAAAGTAAAGTCATACGTTTAAGTTTAAAAAGTATTTGCAGATGTACTTACATATTGTTTATCGATAAAGTCCTCATATTGATAATAAGATTCAAACTTATGATCTTGTATGTTATGAACTAATTCTTTATTAATTGGACTAACTTTTCCTGACAGATAACGGAAAAAAAAATTTATAAAAGAACAGGATGATTCTTAGAACGGGCCGGGCCTGTTTTGACTCTTTAAATAAGCCTTACTCAGTCTACCACGCTTTTACAACTCTGGCCCCCGAGAAATAGTGGACAACCCATTTGCCGTTAGGCCTTGAGAACCTTGTTTATATTTCCCCTTATTTTCTAGAAAATACTTGCCATCTACAGGCCTGGTTTAATCATACATACGTGATATATAGTGATATTTACCACTCCCAAAACGAGGGCAGTGACTATGGAAAAAAAAAAACGAATCAAATCGAAGCATGGTCGATTTTTGGGTGATTGAAAAGTCACAATTAGCTTTATTGGTACTTGCGTTCCTACGTGCCCCTTCAGCTGCTTCGGTGGTGGCTAATTGCAATAGTAAATGTAAATGAAAGGGTTGCCCATTTTTGAAACCACTGAATCATTCAGATCGTCTGTGATTTTACAGGCCGAACACAAAGAGGCAGCATTTCGTTGGAGGAAAGCGATAACTGGCGATCTGTGAAGAACATCAATCAATCAATGGGCAAAATATTGTAGATGCTGCGCCATTTCTCTTGTACTATAAATTCAAAGGTTTATGCGCTCTTCGTTTTACATCATTTGTTGACAATGTCACCCATTCCCTTAGTGTTCCTGTGTGGAGTGGCGTTGTTTCTCACCACCTCTGGCTTTCCCGACAAGCCACCTATACACATGCCTCCCTTCCAAAAATCGCCCGTTCACAGGCCACCTCTTCAAAAACCACCTATTCATAAGCCTCCATCTGGAAAAATCCTTTACAACCCGCATATTCATCAAAAGCCTCCCACTTCCAAAGAACCATCAGTTGAGAAGTCTCCCACTCACAGGCCTCCAGTCAAAAAGCCGCCCGTGTACAAGATGTCCGGGAAAAAACACCTTATGCTCATCAATTATACCAAGTACCCTCCATGAGCAATCTGAGTGACCCATGATTTGAAGCGTGTCTCAGTATCGTTATGAACATGAAGTCTATGACCTCTGTTTGTCACCTAGTAGCGTTGTATTACAACTTCCAGTGTCTTTTTTCCCTCTTTTTGTAACCTTTCCGTGACTTGGTGCTTTAGTGTGTATGGGCATGGATGCAAACACGTCCTCCTCTCTGATGTCTTTGTGATATATCGATGATCTACTGTAACATGTCTCTTACCCTAACTCCACTTTCATTGATCCTTAATTACATCCAAGATATAATTATATTTCCAGCAAAAACAGAACCTCATCAATGATCAGAATCACGTAATTATAAGATGTCTTGGGCCATCAGTTTACCCACAACAGGCCAGCGTGTTCGATCGGGCTTATTAAGCAGGCTTTACTCAGTCTTGCCAATGCTTTAACAAATGTGGTTTGTTTTGCTTCTCCTTCTTCGTTGGTTGTTTGTTTGTTTTTTTCCTTCCTGGAAAACACTTGCTACGAAGCTCGCGTTCTTTTTGCCATTTCTAAAGCTTTTTATTTATATATAAATTAAGTTGAAATAGTTAAACAGCACATTAACACAAAATTAATGACTACAAGCAAGATAAGACTTTCATATTTTGATATAATTTTTTTTGAATCCATATTACGTGATTGATTTCTCTGAATTTTTTCACATATTACATTTTTATCAGGTAATTCAATAAAAAGTTGAACCTTGACTTATGTTTCTGTATATCCCCGTAGTTACTGTATATTCACGTACTTATCACAAATTTTTGGATCGGTTTGACATCAAAATACTGAAGATTTATACATTGAGATTTATGTTTCCAACTAGCCACATGTGACTGGCAATTTTAAGAACGCTCTTGGAACTTTGCAAATAAAAGTCGTTGATGGAAGGCAGCTACGTATCAATAATTGTGGAATGAGCCAATATAATCAAAGGGTAAAAGAAAGAGACAGCCAGCAAATTGGATGAAGTGTCCCCTATCGCGCCGGAGAAGTCAAAATTTGGTGCCGAGTAAGACCAAATTAATAAAGAGACGGCAATGTCAGTACTCCCTTCTTTGACTTGTTCGGCACACCCACCTATCCAAAACAAATTATGATTACAACAAGTCATTATAATAATTATACTCCTCCGGTCATTATTATAAGGCCCAATTTAATTTTTTATTTGGTCCTAATTATAAGACCCAGTCCATTTTGTCTCTTATATTTATGCATTTTTTTCCAAGATAATCCTTCTAATAATAATAGTTTTAGCCAATATACTTAATTAGCAATGATATTTTAGGAATGACAACACTTATTTATTATAAATAACCAACTTAACTTACTTCCTTAATCTCCTCAAATAAGTCAATTGGGTCTTATAATTAGGACCGGAGGAGTATATTAACATTGATGATGTGCTGATAACAAACTAGTTCTTTTATTCGTGAAGAATCCCCAGTATATAAATATCATATTAAATACATGACAAATTACATTTATTTGTGGAGTAGTAATACTCACTTTAGACGGTCAAGTGTAGTTAGTTAACTAATATCCAAATACTAGCTTTGGTCTTTATAGGCGGCTAGTCCACAATATTCAATTTTGGATGATGAGACCAAAATTGAATAAACAAACTAGTTGAAGGGCCGCAATAGTCTCAAGTCTTAAGCTGCTATAAATGGAAAGTTCCCAACTATAAATCATTTCTGGAGAAGAAGCCTTCTCGTTTGGAAAAGCCAGCGCCATGTCAGGCTTTCCACCGTAAGCAGCACCATGAGCCAGAGACCAAGACCACGGGAGCTGCTTAATTACAAGCCCCCACCATAGCCGAACCTTACTCTTCTTCCATCCATCAAGATGAAGAACCTTCTTTCTGTCTGATCAATAAAAGCACCTTACATATATATGTGCTTGCCAAGAAATTAAATTCGTCACGCATTGTGCTTTATCTTAATATACAAGTAATAGTGCGTGCAAGGATGTTCGTGTCAATGCGTGGAATTATGACATTTTATGATATCTTAGTATAGAAAATAATACTACCTCCAGTCCTTAATAAGACCCCATTTAACTTTTATGTTGGTCCTACATATAAGACCTCAATCCATTTTGTCTCTCACATTTACTCAATTTTTTCAAGATAGTCCTTCTAATAGTTATAGTTTTAGCCAATATACTTGATTAGTAAGGATATTTTAGAGAGACAATACCTATTTATTACAAATAACTAACTTAGCTTTTTTCCTTAATTTCCTCAAATTAGTCAACTGGTTCTTATAATTAGGACTGGAGGTAGTATATAACCAATATAATATAATCTCCCTATATATTACATGGGAATTATTATATTCAAATTGTTTTAAAGAAAAAAACTAAATGATTTTTTTTTTAATAATGAAAGGTGTTACAAGGCCATTTTAGCATGTTTGGATGGCTCTCCTAATCAATTATGAGAATTAAAATTATAATATTCTTTAAAAAATATTCAAATATTTCAATACATATCAAAATCAATTATCAACTCAGAACCGTACTGAGTGCCAAAGAAAGTTGTTCTTTGAAGAAAAATCTACGGTGGTCAGGAACCGATTATTTGACATTTGACGCTGACGGAATCCACCACTTTTCGCACCTTGAACCTACCTTTATTTGGCTACATGATCAGCTGTATTAAAAGCTTTTTTTTCAAAAAAAAAAGTGTAGTTTACATGTACACTCTAAACTTCTTTGATTTTTTCAGCGGTGGACTTTGTTTTTTTTTCCCTTTCGCAATGATATCGCCCTCACCTGCTATTACTCAGGAGTCAGGACATCCCGATGACTTGAGAAAAAAATTCGTTTGTTAGAGAATTAAATAAATTAAAGCTATTGTTAAATATTAAGTTTGGAGATATTTGCTATCAAGTTTTAATAATTTTTCATCCAGTTTTAATAAAATACAATTTATACACTTAAATAGTTGGCAAAAAAATTTATACAATTTAATAATAATTTTTTCATATAGATACTGTCTTATTAATTCGATATATAAAATTTCTTCCACTCCCACTCAATGAACTGTTGTAGATGTTATTACCGACTCACTCACGGACTCACCAACCCCCTACTACTCATGACAAGGGATAATCGACAACACCATTGATTGATTGGTCAAGTTTTTTTTTTAAAAAAATAATAATAACTCCAAAATATTGACACATACATATACGTACCATTAAAACGAACATAAGTTATGGAAAACCTTTTATCCTTATGACTTGATACTCTTTTTTTGGGACCAATGAGATGATACTGTAGCTACATAAAAAGATATAGAGAAGGCATGCTATACTACTCGAAAGTACGGTAACTCTTTTCTCAGAATAGCCTTGATCTTTATACCACCTCTGGATGCATCCACCGTCGGATGGGGAATGAACGGCCAGCAGAGGTCTGAGATCATTATAAATAGCAAGTTAATTAGCTACCTTGTTTGGGTTTGTTGAGAGCAAATCATCAGACAAACCATAATGAAGATGTCTTCCTCCTCATCCTTGCTGGTAGTGTTGTTCCTTTGCTTTTTGTGTGCCACCAACCTATGTGTTGCAGATCAGAAGCCATTTATGGAGAAGAAGCCTCCTCATTTGGAAAAGCCATGTCGATCACTCATCAACTGCAAACAGCAATATGAGCCAGAGACCAAGAAAGGAGAAGGTGATCACAAGCCTCCTAAGTTTGGGAAGCCACAACCATAGCCAAACCTTACTCTTCCTCCACCAAGAAGAACAAGCCTTCATATCTATGTGCGACCGAAAATAAAAGCAGCTTATATATATCTATATATACATATATATTCTATACTTGCGTAGAGATTAGTTATATAGATTGTGCTCTCTTTATGTATAAGGTTTCATAGATGTGTGCAAGGATCTCATGTTATTCTCGCACATATGTGACTCTTTTGTACGAAGCCGGCCAGCCATATGTATGGACTGGTACTTTATTAATTTTAAGAATACCTTTCGATATTACACTGGAAGTATTCAGATTGTTTAAAGAAAACTAAAGGATTTCAGTTTTATTATGAAAGATGTTACAGGGCGAAGCTGGCAAATTGCAATTAAAGCAAACTAATTGAATTTCAGTTTCTTTCGTCAAGTCTGGCAGTTCTTAGCTAGCAGAAGCAAATCTGCGGTAGCTGATGTTGACCCGAAGGAATCTACGACTTGTTGCGACCCGAAACTATATCTGGATCACACAGCCCTAACTGGTAAAATAAACTAATATATTAGGTACCGTTTGATACGAGGGAAATGGAGGGAAAGGAAAAGGAAGGAAAATATTAATGAGTTTTATTTAAAAAATCAGAAACGTGGGGTTTTGAAATTTTAATAAAAAGAAGAAGTAATATAAAAGAGTAATAAAAATTAATTAAAAACCTTTAACTGTCCTTTTTAATTTTTAAAACTGAGCTTATTAAAAAATTTTCTCCTGTCCCCTTCTCTTATTTTCTTTCATACCAAACGAACCCTTAAATTCTTGTTTCCCCGAGTCGTTCCAAGGATATTGCATTATTGCTTGAGCTACGTAATACAGTCCCCATTCCTGAAGGAAATGGAGTTTCCAACTTGATCATATGCCCAAGGCAGGTTTGTCTCCTTTGATCCATGCAGCTGGCCCTATCATAGGCCCCTATGAAACCCAACCCAAGAAAAATTAAGGCTGGGTTAGGTGAGGCTAAGCTATCCCCTGGAGGAAAACCATTGAACTGGTGAGGTAAAATGGAAGAAAAGTACCAAGAGTATTGAGTTCAATAGAAAGATACATGTGCTTAGCCAAAAAAGAGAAAGAAAAAAAAAAAAAACGAGTCCGAAAGATCACCTTGTTTGCACGTGAGACGCAACGCGGAGGGCTATACGAAACCAAACGGTCCGTGAGCGCGACCACGGGATCAACCCGAAATCCATACCCGTCCAGTGACTTCAAGGACCCATCTCACCATTGGGATGGGCTGACCCTGTATCACTGTGTTGAACTGGTTTAGCAGGCCCACTGGATAGTGCCCACTGGTGCTCAATACGACCTAAAACTTGTTCAACTTCGCCTTTTTATCTTCAATTCAAAGCCTCACTTTTCCCTCAACAAACTTTTAATTAAGTTCATCCTCATGGCGAAATTCAAGTGATTCTCTGTTTTTAATACCCGTCTTCTCTCTTTCAAATTTTAAGAAAAAATAAAATTCATACGCATGCACGACTTTTATGTATATAATCAATTTTATAGATTTTTTTTTTGTTTATCTTATCTGGTTTGCGTGGAACCGCACACAATTTTATTTTCCAATTATCCGGAAAAAAAGGTAACCTCAAGAAAACTTGATGATTTAGTTGACCGCAATAAACAATCTTTTGCCTTTCCTTCGTCCCACCTATTTTTAAATCATTGTTAAATTGTCTTGGGAGTTAGAATTCGAGATGATGTTTTTCTGATGATGACGAGCTAGATATATTTTTTTATGTGAGAAGCCTGATAGCAGTGATAGTTTCAAAACACTGAATATTATATCGATCATGTTTATAGTTTCTTCTGCTAATATACTCCCTCGTGCCTCTCCATATAAAAATTAGATAACTAATTTGTAAATATTAAAAAAATTATAGTCCATTTATTTATTTATTAAAAAAGTATATTGATTTTTCTAAAATATTTTTTAATCATTTAGATCAGAATTACCTCTTAATAGAAATCACCTTCATATATGTAATTAATATAAATTATTTTAAAAACTTTAAATTTAAAATATAAAGTAAATTAAAATCTTATATTTAGTAGTACCAAAATAAAGCTACTTATGAGTTTCTATATTTAGTAAGAAATAAAAATAAAAATAGAACCAAACTGGCCGGTTCAACCTGAAAACCGTTCAGTCATCTGATTTGGTTTGGGTATTGAACCAGTTAAAAATTGAATCAGTATTGAACCAATTAAAGCGACGGTAAACAAATGAAAACCAGTAAAAATTAGTGATGAACCGGTTTGAATGATTATGTTGCTATTGTTTCTATTTTTTCTCAGTCACTATAAATTTAAATAAATTTTAATGGTAATTTTGATATCAATTATTATTAATTTTAGTTATTGACGAATCTTATAGATCAAAATTCTTCGTGTTGTTGTAATGTATTATTATTACAATCAAACTATTGTAATATTTTCTTTTGTTTTGTTTTAGTAATCATTAATGTTATATTTTGTTATTTTTAATTAAATTATTAATTTAATATGACCGACTTGATTCCAAATTAACTCCAATCTAACCAACTGAATTTTGAACTACTGTCTCAATCGGTTTAGTATTCGGTTTATTTTTTTGTTCCTTGATAATTAAAAACGAAAGGGAGTACATCTTACTAAAATCAACTTTATATGACCGGAAAGACGGCACATTCTGCATCCGCTTCCAGCTAAGTTTATTACTTATAAGAATGTAATATTTAAACTATTTTCTTAATTTGTGATTCCATCAGAAGTAGTCTTTAAAATCGGACTGAAAATTGTGTTAAGGTGTCAGTGTCATGCGTGCAAAGCGCAACAAAATATTTATTCGCTCTATTGTACGATCAAGAGGAGAGAAAGAAATCATAATACTACCTCCGGTCTTAATTATAAGAGCCAGTTAATTAATTTGAGGAGATTAAAGAAGTAAGTTGAATTAGTTATTTGTCATAAATTTGTACTGTCTTTTCTAAAATATCCTTACTAATCAAGTGTATTGATTAGAACTATCATTGTTAGAATGACTCTTTAAAAAAAAAGTATAAATATGAGAGATAAAATGAATTGGGGTCTTATATTTAATATCAAAATAAAAATCAAACAGGATCTTATATTAAAGACCAGAAGTAGTATAATAACCTGTATATACTAGAGTGAGAATGAACATGTCATGCGCAGGTACATCTCTAATTTTATATTAAAAGGATAAGTTCAATGAGACGGTGAAGCAATCGAATACCTGGTCCGGTCAAAAACTCGGAAGTGCCTAATTTGATTTGGTGACGAAATTGAAATTAAGCCCTTTTTCGTGTGGTTTTTTTTTTATTTACCAGTTGCAACGAATGTACAGCAGGCATGGATGCAACCCTAATATACCATATGTAAACTTGTCGTCTCATCCCAAATATATAAAATCCAATAAAGCACGTTGCCTCAAGAGCTGTGTACATACATATCCTTACGAAGTCTTTAATTGGAGGAGACTTACTTTTGACGAAAGCCACCAGCCCTCCCGTGCTTGATTCGTCAACGAAGCCTGCCATTGGAGAAATGCTTAGCCCGTTTTATCCAGTTCGTTCTGAACTCATCATATGCCTCTGTTTTTTTTGTGCTGACGTCAATTTGTAAGCTCCTTTATATTAAGAAGTCCTATTCATTTCGGCGGGACTTCAAAACCCAAGGCGTACACATTTTGAAGTTATAAAATAAAATTAAATTAAATATATTTTCTTTTATTAAGAAGGTTTAGATTAACCCAGTGATAAGATTATTTAAGTCAAAATATTATACCTCCCCCCTCAAAAAGGGTTTATATATATATTTATATACTGCTTACTAGCGAGATATTTATATTATATTAACAATGATATTTAAATTGATATATTTTTATGCACATAAGTTGCTTTCTTACAAATTGAATAAATTTCCATCATCAAACTGAACATATTTTTTTTGCTCGAAGATAAATGAACTTATATCTTTTGTAATAATATAAAACTCCCAATAGATTCTGTTATGTAGTGAAGGTTATAACATTTAGACATATTTTGTATGTAACCCTCATAAAAAAATGGTTAATCGATTATCTCCTTAATAGCCCTTTCCCCTTTGTATTCTGTAAATATTGATCCGTCCTGCTTAATGTAATTATAGGTATTTGCAAGTTTTTTTATATTAAACTTTGAAATACCCACAACTCATTCGCAATTATTTGCAGGGCAAAAATTACCCCTAACCCTGTAATCATTTATACAAGTTAATATTGATCGCAAATTTTAACTCCAACAAAATCCTAAATTATATTACTTAAAACGTCTATAATCTTATACACTAATTAACCTATAAGTTCACTTTTTATTGTTTCCGCTTTTTATGAGTCGGTGGTACAATAATCAACGAGGATTATTATATCTGGTCAATTGGTGGTGCACTTACATTGTTTACTTTTTTTTTAATTATGTCATTGCTTTATGGATGAGGATGGATTTGGCAGTAGCAGATAGTATGAAAGGGAACGCAGCAACCATGAAATTAAATATTCGGTTCAGTCAAGTTGAATAGCTTACTTAGACTTCATATACCTAATTCTCTCTCTCTGAACAAAGTTTGATTAGTATTAAAAAAAATTATTTGTAATAATGAGAGTTATGTGAGTAATAGTATTCATCCTTTTCTCGAGATGGCCAAGTTCACTTAACTGGGGCAGTGTGGCATCCAATCAATGTTAAAACCTAAAACCATCGATTTCCCACTAAGATTAATCCCAAAATTACCAGCCTCACTTTGAATCAGTCTGTTAATCCCATGGCTTGGACTCATCTTTCTCTGGCTTGACCCTTCATCCACCAGACCTTGACCATTAATTTAATAGACCATCAATCACGTGACACTCATATATTAATTATATGCACATATGTTGGCGGTTCTTCTCTAAATGGAATATTCACCACGAGAGTAAATTCCTACTAACACACAAATTGTCCGTATATGGCTACTTACACCATCATACCCTTTTTTTTTTTTACTTAGTTTATCAAGAGAAAATTGAAAAAAAAATGTTCTATATTAAAAATTTTAATGAAGAAAATGATGTGGTAAATTTTTATACACGAAAAATATTAATATCATGCATTCGTACAGAGTATAATTATTCCGATTGAGGCCATTCTCACTTGTAAAATTTTGATGAGAGATTTTTCCCAAATTTTCCCACTAATCAATATGAAATGCAAGAGGATGCACTATTTCTTTTTAATATTAGTGAATTCAGCGTATCTCAATCAAATTTGGTTTGTGACTCTTTGAAGAGGGGTGGGTGAGGTGTGGAGAAATTAATGTTCTATAATGCCTAAAGCCATTTGATATTGAAAGACGAGACAAGCACAGTGAGTCTTGAAGGAGAGGAAATCCACTTTCTCAACACTTCTGGGATGGATCCAAGAAGCTTCCTCTGAGCCAAACAGAGTCGAATTCCACTTCCATATTGAGAAGTTACAAGGACTAGAAACATCAAAAAGGAATTTATTAATGAAATCCCACGTGAAAATATAAATATATATATATATAAAAGATATAAATACCTTGATCAAGTCATAAATTCTGCAAATTAAAAGATGTTTTGGTCCAAGTTTCCAACCGCTTCAACTTAGACCAAACCTTCCACAAGAAGTTTCTTTTTGGACAGGTGATATTGGACGCCATTAATAAAATTGTCATGTTCTGATATCGTCTGCACCAATAGTTTTCATGGCAATTTAGGAAACGAAGAAAACCACCAACTTAACCTCCCTCCTTCCTGGTGCTTTCCTATGTAATATCTATGCCCAAAAAGAAAAACCAAATATAGAGGAGAAAGTCTTTTTCTCTTGTACAACATAATTAGTTTTTAACCTCTTGGACAAGTAAAGTTTGTTATAGCAACCCGCTATCACCTTTTCGTTCGGTACGTGGGTATGAATTATTATGCTCAGTAGAGAATTTGAGCTTAAAAAGTTAGAATCTTTTACATACATAAACACATTCAATTGCATAATACTATGACGAGAAAGACAATCTTGGCTCAAAGGAACTCTGAGTTTTTCATCTTTCTATTTTTCCCCCGTAATTACATGATGAATGATAACACTTCAGATAATAGATTTCTAGCTTAATCTACATGGAGGCAGAGTAGCTCGGCCGCTTGTAATGAACACAAACCATATGAACAGACTTTGATTAATTATGGTCACTTTCAGTTTTAAACAGAAAACAGAGCATATCCCTTGTCAGATTCCATGTTAGACGTACGACTGCTGCCAAAATGGGCCCTGATCTTGCTTCCTTTAATCAAACTTTTAGATTGTCTTTTATTCACATGACATCCAAAGCTAGAACTGCTTTCCCCTGTTTTGATTATTATTTGTAATAATCGGCTTGCCGCAGTGATATTAAATCATGAAAATTTAAAGGACTTGAAGACAAGGAATGGTTGCTAATACGGGTAAGTAAAGCCTTGGTGTGCCTCCACGCGTGCCTTTCCCCGCACAAGACTCGACCATGTGCGTTGACAAATTAATCTGATAGCTTAGCCTCCTCGAATTAAATTAAGACATAGCACAGGCCTCACAGGACTCCCGGTCCCTTGTCCTCTCAACTTTACATCGCCCCCAAACACCCGAAAAGGGCAAGGCAAGTAAATATTTCCCTTACATTAACAGAGGAAAACATACATACTCGAATGATCTCCAAATACGATCATTCTCATAATAGAGAATACTTGTGTAAGATTACAAGAAGGGAAAGAAAGGGAGGGGAAAAAAAAAGAATTAATGAACATTGAGGCAATGGGATCCTGAAGGTCTAGGACTCTCCGAGGACATCAAGAGTTGTTCCAAGTAATCTGAGCCGAGATCTTCCAGCACCACCACATTGTCTATTCTCATATCTCTGTCATCCACCTTGTTCTTCTTCTTGTTACTATTCACTTTTCTTCTCAACGAGTGCTTTCTCTTCAGAGCCACCACCGGCGAGCAACCTTCTTCTGATCCGTGGTTCATCTCTTTTAGAGACTCCCTCACCCTCTCCACGGGGAAGTTCAGTATCGCCGCCGATCCCCTCATGGAAAACGCGGCTTGATCGTAAGCTAAAGCCGCCTCCTCTGCACTATCGAAGGTCCCCAGCCACACCCTTATGCGTTGTGTCTGGTGGAATCCCTTATCTCTGCCGCGAATTTCCCCCAAGGGCGCCGCCGTACGCCTCTGTATGTCTTCTCCTTGGGAGTGGCAGCACCGCCCGAAGCAGTGGCATCGGAGCTGACCTCCTCCTCCTTGACAGAACTGAAAGATTCATCGGAGCCGTGATTGTGGTTGGCGTTGGAAATCATGCCGTAGAGAAGCATCTCGTCGGGGTCATTCTCGTTGAAGGGGAGGTAAGAGTTATGGAAGTTGGAGGAGAAGAAGGAATCCGAGGACGCGAAGGAGGAGTCGGAGGAGAAGTCGGAGGTTGGGGAGTGGAAGATTGAGAAAGAGGAGTCCATGGAAGAGGGTGATGATGAGGAGAGTGAGGTGGGAAGAACAGGGTGAGTAGGGAGGTTGCTCTTTTTTCGGTAATGCAGCGAGCGGCTGGCTGGCTGGCTGGCTGATGGTATCAGAAGGAATGGAAGTGGCGGGGCTTTATATACCCGTTTGGTAGGGGTGAAACGGTAAAAAGTCGAGTCGCCGCTCGAGATAGATATTCATCCGTTACCTTTTGACATGGAACAAATTGTTTTTACTTAAAGTAAAATATTTTGTAAAAAAATTAAAAATCTGGTCAAAAAAAATATTTATGTAAAAATAAACAGAATATTGAATTTCTTATTTTGGTGAATATAATTTAAATTCAGTATAAATAATATTCATTCACTCATTCAGTTGCGCAAGGTTTAAATAACGAAGTTATACAGTTGATTGATAGATTACATACTACATGTTCTATGCTTTATTTTAAATATATGTAATATAAATGTATTTTTATTCATTTGCATTTATCTAATATTAAGGTGACGAAGATTACAAACCAAAAGCTCAATCGCATATCAGATGTTATATGATCTATCTAATAAAAAATGGCTTGCAATTTCTGAATATTATGGTTTGTGTTGGCTAATTCCTTTTGTCCGGTTCCTATATTGTCTTTTCATGCATTGTTTTAATTCCGCATGGGATCTACATAATCTGTCATGACTTTCTCTTACTCCAATACTGCCATCATTTAAATACTTTAAATACAAAATTGCATCTATAGCGTACAAATACACAACACGTCAAGGGCAACCATAGCTTGTGATAGGGAAGGCAAGTGACATGCATCTTTTAATTAGCTGTGCTATACATTATTTATCAAATCAAGTAGCTCTTATATCAAAACTAAATTGAATATAAGACTAGTTCTTATATTAAAGACAGAATGTCGTATTAAGTTTAATTAAAAGAAAAAAAATTTTAATGTAAATTTCTTATATATAAGGGTAAAATTTTCTCGACAAGAGACAAACACTAATACATTAAATTATAAACCACACTAACCCACGATTCTACTTATTCGTCTGATCCTATTTATAAGATAAAGAGAAAAAAATTTATTTTATTTATAAGTCATTTTATTAAATTTTCAGTGTGTCTTTCATTTATTATAGTGTAAGTAATTATCTCTTTTAAAAAGTATATATATTAAATATGAGCAAAGTTAAAAAAATTATATATTTTAAAAGAAAGTTGATACATTTTAAGATTTTTTTTATTGGCGGGTGAAATTATAAACCGCACTACACCCACGATTCTGCTTATAAAATAAGCTCCATGGAACTGAATTTCAAGTTTATCGACAGAAAAGGGTCAACAGGGAGGCAGGAAATAACAGAAAAGAAGGGAAGGGAAGGGGATAGGGGAGGGAGAAAATAGGAACACGTGGGTCAATCGGATGGCGGCCTAGTCAAGGCTGACATCACTGGATGACACCATTTTCCTCCTATTATTTTTATTTTTGTTGTCTTGTTTGGGGATCTCTCTTCTCACTGGCCATCCCATTAATTATTAATAATTTATCCCACCCACTCCCCTCAACACACAGAAAGTAGGCTTTTCTATTGGACCAGGCGGGCCAGCCCACTTGGACTCTTCATTCTATTTCTGCTCTTTATCCGCAAACCATTTCCCCTTTTAACTCGAAAAACATGGATTACTCTATCTTGATTAAGATCCACATTTGTTGTGATTTATGATTTACAATCATATATTAAAAATAACCATTCATTATTGTCGCTGGCGTTTGCGTTCTTTAATCGCCGATATATAAAAATCTAAAAATATGCAGAATCTCCCTTAGAATTAATCGTTTTTATCAGAAGTAATTAAAGAGTGCTTTCTTTATGAATTATACTACACCCATTTCAATGAAAATCATTCCAAGCCTGAGCTGTGAGAGGTTGACGTGAATAATTTTGAGTGTACATTTTCACTTTGACCTTTCAATACATTGCATCAAGAATGATCAATAATTATAGACGGAGAAAATAATATACACCTTCCTAGATGCTCCCTGTTTAGGCCTCACTTTAATCACACTCCCAGATGCGATTTCAATCGTGTGAAAAGAACATGGTTTAAACTGTTTTTTTCTTAACATAATGGAAGCATATACTACAGTTATTTCATCCTCCTTCAAAATGTTGATTGGTTGGATCCCCTCAAACATTATTTCACCTCTTCATATATTCACTTTCCAGATCTAATCCCTTTTCGGAGACTATTAATGTAAACAAGTTGAAAATAAATTCCAAACAAAGAATCGCATCTTCCATCACTCAATTACCGGTACAGTAGTTATAACTTGGAAGAACACACACAGAACCTGTCGCTTGTTGCGATCTTGAATTCTTCTTCTTTTTTCCCCCCTTTTATTAGTGCATGCAGTTAAATAATTGTTTTAACCGATTACGAAAGCGCCAAAATTAATGTCGCATCTTGGTGAAGATAGATGAAGCAAGATGATAAATTGAATGCATAAGAAATGTGTAAGAATCATGTGTGTGGGTATATATACTACTTCCAGTTTTTCTCTTATATTATCTATTTTTAATATAATTTTTATAATAATAATAATTTTAACAATACATTTGATTTGCAAAGATATTATAAAAATACAACATATATTTATTACAAAAAATAATTTAACAATTAATTTTTTAATTATTTAAATTAATTAATTAATTTTTACATTAAAAACCGGAGATAATTTTAATTTTAATGTAACCAGACAAAGAGAAAATATTTAATTAGAATCTGTCGATATACATATAGAGAAATGATGTAACTTTGGCTGTCCGGACTCATGGAAGTGACAGGCTTAGGGTGGGTGCTGCTGCTAGCCACAATTCATATGGACAAAGACGTGAATTTTAGGATCATTTGAACAGTGAAAAGAGGTTGGCCTGTATGGCCTGCCTAAGCATGACACGTACAAAAATTGATTTTCAACAACACTGTGTCCGATTATAACTTATTTTTTATAAAAAAAATATTTAAAAATCCTCTCTCGCTTAACTTCTAATTCAAATTCTCCTTCTTTTCACTGCCGCATGCTAGCGGAAATAAAGATTATTCGGTCAATAGCGGGGAAAAACACTCTTTAGATTTGATGTAATCAAAGTAGATTGACAATATATACATATATATATATATAAATATATCGAATTGCAAAACAAGAAGTAGATAGGAGGGTTCCTGAGCAAAATAGGCGTCTGTTAATTGAAGTGCTCTTCACAGAGACCGATAATGTGCCTGAAGCATGTGAAAAGGGTTAAAGTATAATCATAGATTGCTGCGAACGGATGAAACCATGCACTGAATTACCAAAATTGAAAATGACCCTTTAATTATCTGATGATTTCCTAGGGGATGAAATAATGATTATGGCTAGAATTAAATATATAAATAAAAGGCTAGAGATGTATAGAGGTAGAGTTTGGAAAAAATGGTGCATTGAATGGTCCAGGTACAGGCCCCCTTGAAGGAACTGTGAAGATCACAGGTCATCAGAAAACTGCGATGGCATTTTTGGCTAAGGGGTTTTTAAAGTCCTCCCAAAAGGATGGATACTGTTAATTACTTATCTGATAATGACTTTCCTTTTGGCATCTTTGAAATTCAAGTTTCTCCTTTCTGTGTAGCTTCCCGGAAATCCCATCTTTGGGACCCATATTCTTATTTTATGGTATTGCTAAACCATCTTACTCTCACAAAATTGCCTTTCAAATTTAGCCACCTTAGCTTTGCGGTCCTTCGTCAATTACTAAGACTATTTTCCTTAGTTCTACTCCAATAAATCACTTACAGAATTAATTTAACCATTTTTTTTTCAAACAACTTCAAATTTACGTTTTTTTCTTTTTCAAAGGACAGTATAAGGCTTGTGATTCATTCAATGATATGAGTAACTTTTTCCACTATGAAGTGCGAGCTTTTTAGCATTAAGAGTAATTAGGCAATTAGCTGAGGTTGTCACTGGAAAAGTTTGCTTTCCTGTGACGAGACTTTATTGCTGCCCCTGGTTTGGTGTATACGAGTTATCATTAATTATTTTACTTGAATCAAATTAAAGAGTTCGCTAGATCATTAATTTTAGGGAGAATTATCAAAAGTTTCAAAAAAAAATTTAATTATTAAAAAAGCCCTAATGACAAATGACTATCAATTTTGAAACTTCTCGTTATTTACTCTTTACTTGTCAATAGATTTAGGATAATTAAGTCACATCCTTATGATCTGGTTATTAATTTCTCCTTAATTTTTCCGTAATTATTTTTAAAAAATCTTCCCATTTTAAAGTATGAAATGAGTAAATAAATAAACTTTTTCGTAATTAAATCTGCTCCTAAAATTTGGAAGAGGGACAATCTAGGTAAAACACACTCCTTTCGGTTCTTGTTATAGGAAAAAGTTTTAGTTAATCAAAGCCTTATTCTATCGTTGGCCAAAAAATAAAGTCTTATTTATCGTAGATATAAGTTAAAGATGTGATAACTAAATTCATTTTTTTAATTACCCCTCTTTAATTATTTTTGACCAGAAACCACTCTTTAGTTATAGTACCAAATTGTTGTCATGCTTTTAGTTTCAATTCTAGACACACTTTACTGTGGAGTAGTTATTAATATCGGTTAAGGATAATATTGAGAAGTCATGTATTTTTCTATAGGTTAACCATATTAATTACCATTTCTTAATAACCATAAAAATGGTTAAAATATTCCTATAAATAGAAGCATAAAGACTGGCTAATATTACTTCATTTGATAACTAGGACTTCTTATATATGTATTTTTCGCCGAAAAAAAACTTCTTAATTAAATATGTAGGACCACGCATTACCTTTAATTTAGAACGTGTCCAATGACACAAAATCTGGGGGGATTAAAATATCGTTTCGGTGGTTAAGTTAATGGATTTCTCCAACAGTCACAGTTGTCGCGATGATAGCCAAAACTCCCGCCTCATGTTTAATTTGGCTGGAGGGCAGTAGAGGGAGGGAAGTTTTAATGAATTCAACTTTAAAAAAGAAAATTATTAAAATTTTAATGAGTTTTTTTAATTTTTTTTAAAAATAAAATTGAAACTTGTTAAAAATTCTTTTTACATTCTATCACCAAAAAAAAAAAACCAACAACAAAAAAGGGACTTTAATTTTTAAACCAGTTGACATCAAGTTTTTTTTT